>NW_007743439.1:18471-18958 GCF_000696425.1 Galeopterus variegatus | reverse complement strand
CGTATTTACCAAAGATTCTAACTAGAATGTTTAAAGTATTTGCAGTTTTCGTATGATCTTTTGATAAGGAAGCAGTGCGAGAGTATTTCATGCAGCTCCCGCTCTCCTAAACTCCTCCCTTCTCCTTCTACCTTCAGCACCTCCTCTCTCATGCTCTTTCTCGCTGATGACTTTGCTTCTTACTTCACTGAGAAAGCTGATGCCAGAGAAGGGAAATTCCTCATTCTCCTGCTACCCCATAACTTTCTGCCAACGTTGACACTCCTGTCCCCTGCCTGCCCTCCTGGGAAAGTGAATAAATGCTTCATGCTCCAAGACCAGCCCATCTTCTCATGTTTTAGACACCACCACATCTTAGCCACCCCAGTTCACTGCTCCAGATATTCCCCCACCCTGATGAAGTCTCCCCTTGCTGCTGGGTATTACCCACCAACATTTAGCCTGATGGTATTTCTCAAACATTTAAAAACAAACAGGACCCCACAGA
>NW_007743439.1:12687-13098 GCF_000696425.1 Galeopterus variegatus | reverse complement strand
AACTCGTATACACTGTTGGTGGGAATTTAAATCAGTACAGCCATTATGGAAAACTGTATGGAGGCTCCTCAAAAAACTACAAATAAAAAGTATCTCTTTCTTACATCCTCAACTCCCCTGACTCTGCCTAATTTTACCACATTGCTTGGCAAAACCACAACCTTAATAAAATCCCATTATCCATCTCCTTGTATGTGCACCCAAATGGGTGAACAAGGCTGGAAAACACACGCACACTTTGCTGACTCTCCTTACTTTAATAACCTAGAACTCAAATAGGCCATGAATTCTGCCCAGGTACCACATGCCCATTCTCATATGGTTTTATTGATTTTTCCAAATAAATGTCACGTATTTACCAAAGATTCTAACTAGAATGTTTAAAGTATTTGCAGTTTTCGTATGATCTTT
>NW_007743439.1:6712-7015 GCF_000696425.1 Galeopterus variegatus | reverse complement strand
TCTGCTCCTTTACAGATCTGCCCCATTTTATGTTGCTATCATCACAAATGACATCTTATACATTGTGTGCCCTTTACCATATATGCTTATAAACAAATTTGTCTTTTAAATCACACAGAGGAAAAAAAAGAGGAGCTACAAACCGAAAATGCAGTAATAGTGACTTTTATATGTACCTATGTAGCTAACTTACTGTTGTCCTTTATTTCTTAATATGGCTTTGAATTACTGTGTAATGGCTTTAATTTCAGCCTGAAGGACTTTCTGTAGCATCTCTTCTGGGGCATATCTACTAGTGAAGCA
>NW_007743439.1:0-913 GCF_000696425.1 Galeopterus variegatus | reverse complement strand
AAAGCTGTCAGAATCAAGGAACCCTCTTTATTGGGCCCATTAGCCTGGTAATGGAGAGCAACGTTATTGCTCTGGGCATTTGCATAATATCTATTGACGGCGCCTCCTCGAAGCTGCTATTCCTCATGCCCGCTCTGGCAGTGAGGCAGGAACCTCAGGTCTCACCATCACAGCTTCTCACACTCAGGCCTGTGAAGGGGGCAGGAAGTCTGCAGGAGGGCAAGAGCATGAGACTGGGAGTCGGGGCAGTGGGGTCTTATTGACAGCTCTACCACCTCCCTGCTGTGCCACCTTGGGCAAGCTGCCAGCCCGTTCTGTTACGCTCTGCATCCATACTGCCTGGAATCCCTGCATTAGTGAGTCGCTCCTGGGCCACAGTTTGATGCCCCCATTAAAATGCAAATGCAGTTGGTAGAATAAAGTGGCTCTAGTCATTAGCCCCGGAGAATTGGTTCGTCAGTTAGATTCATTTACAATGGAGAGCTCTTTCAGTATTGGTAGGGAAGGTGGTAGGACAGCAGGTCAAAGAAGCCGTGCTGGAGAGTAGGGAATCTCCTGCCTGGGAGAAGGGTGGAAGCCAAAGGAGGCTCCTGGTCAGTCACGATGGGATCCTAAACACTCAGGTGCAGGAGGCATGAGATAGGTCACTGCGTCCATCTCACCCCAGTCCCTAAATCCCCAACAGTGGACCAAGGATCTCTGCTTAACCATCTCTAATAATCACCTCCTCCTAACGCTAACTAGTTGGAAGCTGCAAGATATTACCAAGAAAAGACCCTCAGCCCAACCCCATGTTAAAGTCTAGTGCTTCTCCCAGGAACAGCCCTTGAGAGTGTGTATGACAGGCACCATGTCCCCTGAATCTTCTCTTCTTCCGGAAAAATAATGCCTGGTCCTTTCTCCACAAAGCGTG
>NW_007743438.1:18560-18963 GCF_000696425.1 Galeopterus variegatus | reverse complement strand
CAACAAGTTTGAAAATCTGGAGGAAATGGATAAATATCTGTACACACACAAGCTACCAAAAGTGAGCAAGGAAGATGTTGAAAATCTGAACAGACCAATAACAATTAAGGAGATTGAAGCTGTTATCAGAAAGCTCCCAACAAAGAAAAGCCCAGGACCAGATGGATTCACAGCAGAATTTTACCAAACATTCAAAGAGGAAATGACACCGATTCTTTACAAATTATTCCAAAAGATTGAAACAGATGCAAATCTCCCAAACACATTCTACGAAGCAAACATCATCCTGACACCAAAACCAGGTAAAGATATAACCAAGAAACAAAACTACAGGCCAATATACTTGATGAATATACATGCAAAAATCCTCAATAAAATATTAGCAAACAGAATACAACAACAC
>NW_007743438.1:0-18417 GCF_000696425.1 Galeopterus variegatus | reverse complement strand
GGGCCGTAATAATCATATACAGTGTATATTGACAAAATAAAAATTTAACGAAAAAAAAAAAAAACAACTAAAGTTTGAAACCATGAAAAAAAAAAAAAAAGAAATTTCATTCTCCTTGTCCTGTAATTGGGAATATTGCAGAATGTTACCTATGAATGATTTCATCTGAATTCTCTAAGCATGAATTGCATCATTGAACTTATCATGAAACCATGCAGTGTGGTGTCACTGTAAATTTTTCTTCATCAATGTTAAAATATCAAATAGACCCTTAGCTCAGATCTCCTGGCTTGCTGGGTTTTCCTGGTCCATGGCAACTATTTCCAGTATTGTCCATTCTCCTCATACTCATGACCTTCTCCTGGGCCCTTGTTCTCAGCAAATGATTTTATTTCCTACTTCACAAAAAATTACAAGCCATTGGTCAAGACTTCCATTTATATCCTGTCATCAAATTAGTCTTCATCCCTTCTTTATTCCCTGCTATTGTATAGGAGGAGGCTAATCCCTTTGTGCCTCTGCTGTCTGGATCCATCCTTTCCTACCTTCCCAGCTTTCTTTACAGTACCTCTTCCTTAAATTGCCCCATACATATTGATGTTTTCCACATACTCCCCAGGTGATTTCATGCACTGATGATTCCCAATTCTTATCTTAGCCTTAAACTTTCTCCTTAGCTTCACTCAAATATGAACATGACTACATGAATTTAAGCTAGACTGTAAGGTCCACGGGTCTTGGAATTTATTCATTGCTACATTCCCAGGGCATCACACATAGTACCTTGCATATAGTAGGTACTCAGTAAACATTCATTGAGTGAATGAATAAATAAATTAATATACTGGGTCTCACAGGCACCTCAAGCTCAACATGATTATAATTGAACTCACCAATGGACCACTAAGCCTACTCCTCCCCTGGAGCTTCTTATCAATAAATGCATCCTCTCTGTTGCCCAAGCTAGAAATCTTGAGAGTTATCTTTGCCTTCTCTCTCTCTCACTCCTCTACATCTTATCCATCACCAATTCTTACTTTCTAAAAATCTCTCAAATTCATCCACTTCTTTCAGCCTCATAGGCAATACATTAGTCCAGTCACTATTATTCATCACTAGGACTACTCTCCAGCAGCTTCCAGCAGTTCTCTCTGCCTCAGATCTTGCCCCTCACACCCGTTCTTCACACTGCAGCCACAGTGATGCTTCCAAATACAAAGTTGATCATGTCACTCCCAAACCTTTAAAAACTTTCTTCTGCCCTTGAAATAAAGACCAAACCCATTAATGTGTCTTCAAGATGCACCCTGATCTGGTCCCAGCTACCACTTTTGCCTCATTTTTAACCCTTGCTCTTACCTTCCTCTCTCAATTTATGTTTCAGATCTACTGAATTTTCTTTTCAGTTACTCAAACTGATCACAGTCTCTCCACCTCTCATTCCAGGTCTTTGCATATACTGTTCTCCCATTCTTTGGAATACTCTGCATCCTTTAGGAATGAACAAATTTATCTTCCTAACCCTACTGACAGACTTACTTCCACATCCAAGATTCCCCCTTCCCATGCAGTTTCAGGTGCTGAGAGTCTCTCCTTTCCATTCAAAGTCAACATCTCCACATCTACTCTTGATTTTACTTCCTTCTATTTACTATAATATCTTCTTCCATCAATTGTCTCTCCTATTCTATACCTTCAATTTCTCCCTCTCTGATGGTCCTTTTTCTCCTACCTATAAACAAGCTCATGTTCCTCCAAATTTTAAAAAGTTCTGTTGATCTTAAATGCCCTCTCTGATAATTGTATTCTGTTCTTTTGAGCCAAGTTTCTTGAAAGATTACCATAGTACCCTTACACTCGCTGTCTGTATTTCCTATCCTTCAACACACTCAAACTACTCCTCTAAACTGATTTATGCAAAAGCCACCAGTGACACCCATGATGCCAAAACCAATAGACATTCCTCTATTCTGTCCCAGGACCACTCTTCTCCAGTTAACCTGGAGCACTGATTCCTTGCAACTCTTCTTTTCTTGATTTTTATGCAGTTGTTTTCTCTCCATTAGCCCCACATTTAATTATCAACTCCTGCCAGATTGACATCCAGCATAATTTTTGGGCCTTTCTTTCCTCCTTCATACTGTCACTGCCCTGATTTAAGCTTTTGCTATTTCTCGGTTGAATGTTACAAAAGTTTCCTAATAGGTCTCCTTGTTACTAGCCTTGCCTCATTTAAAATGTATTCATTCTTCCACCACAGTCAGAAATGCTATCTATCATGACATTTGATTGCATCATTCCCTTTCTTTAAAACCTCAAATATCTTTCCATTGCCTGTAGAATAAAGTTTAGCCTTCTCCGTATGGCATATAAAGTCCTCTGTGACATAGCCTCTGCCTATCCCGCAAGCTTTCACCATCTCCTACTTCATACTCTATCTTTTAATAAAAGTAAACAGTTTGTAGACAAATACCCACAGTACACATAATCTATGCTTTTCACTCCTTACCTTTGACAATGCTATTTCCTCTCTCTACAATATTTTCTCCATCTTTCTTTGCTTAAGTGTCTCTCCTCTGAGATCCCAAAATACATTGAAAATGCCCAAATATGAAATTACCTATTTAGATACCTATCTCCCCAGTAGGCTGCAAGGTCTTTAAGGACAGGGTTCCTGTCCTCAGCAGCTAGCACAGTGCCTGAAGTGAGCTGAGGACCCAACTTCTTATGTAGGTGATTATTGAATAGCCCTTCAGTCATTTTTAATCGGTGACTATTGCAGTTGGGAGGAAACTTTTGGGTCATTAAGTCTAGCCTCCCCTCACAGGAGGCCCCCCTGGGATAGGGGCCAAGATATTTCACAGTTAAACGTGGTAGACCATTCTAACCTTGAACAGCTCTTATTTTGTCATATATGGTCACTTTGGTGAGAGTGGAAATTAATAACACTGAATTCAAGTGACTTGATCAAGGTTTCATAATGAATTAGTAACAGATCCAGGAGTAGAACTCAGGCCTATGGCTCCCATGACCATACTTTCCAGTGCTCTGCAAATCAGTTTGCTAAAGGGAAGACAACTACTTAAGTTTTTCAGAATAAAAGCCCTTAACCCAAAGGGGGAAAAAAAAAAAGGGAGAAACTAAAGAAAATAGAAACAGTACTTTCTGTTTTGGAGAAAGATTTACGGACTCTGAGAGCTACTTTGACCCCGAGGTTATTCCCAGAGGACATGTTGGAAAAACAAACAAGAGTCAATTACTATTTGGACTCCAATTATCTGGAGAAAGAGAAAAATTTTGAAACCATTGTCTCCTTTCATCTCTTGAATACTGTTGACTAAAGGAGAAACTGATTAGAGCTGTTAGTCCCAGAATTCTGAGCCGTTCTGGGCAAGAACCCTGCATTCCAAGCTGACCCTACCCCACCAGAAACAACAGGGGATCACACATTCCCAACTCTTTGCTACCCCTGGAAAATAGAGAGTGTTTACTAAGATTGTTATAAAAGGTATTTACCTAATTAGAGAGTGTTTCCCCCTTTTATTAGCAAGCAATTAGACCACACTTTAGTACATTAAGGAGGTTTTGTAAATTCAACTGCAAGCATATAAATTCTGTAATTGTGTAATTGTATATTGGGTACAAAACCATGGATTTTCTTCTATTTTGGCTTGACCATTTTTTAAAGCAATTTAGGGTTTTCTAAGCTAATGCTTATGTGGTGAGTGTTTTTTAAAGCCTTGGGTAATACATATAATTTAGCCTTTCTTTGGTCTTAAACCCAAACCAGAAAAATGACACAAATTCTACACAAATATATGTCAACTACTTATTCTGTTCTTCTTATTCATCTCAAAGCCTGGAGATAATTCTTTTGTTTCACGATGTTTTTTAAGTACAATGGTAGCATAGCATCATTCTTTAGCATAGAAACCATGAAATTCCTCTAGCCAAATATTTCACAAACCCTCATTTAAACCTCTGTAGCTCATATCCATGTGATTGAATTTATTTTAATTAAATTGCATTTGGAAAAAAGGAGTGGGGAAGAAAAGTAAAGATCATAGTTTGAATGTCAGCTTTGTTAGGTCAAATATGATATTAGTCCAGTTAGCCTCACTCAGTTGGTTAGAGCATGGTGCTGATAACACTAAGGTCAAGGGTTCGATCCCTGTACCAGCCAGCCATAGGTCAAACAATATGACATTGCCGTTATTTGAGCATTTTTTACTTACCAGCATAGTAATTTCCTATGGCTCAATTCTGCTGTATATGTTTCCTCAAGTTTTCACAAGGACGTTATAAACACCAAAAATGAAAACTGCTGTTGATTCACACCCTAAGTAAACAATTCATCCATTTATAAAAGGTGTCAAAAGACTTTATAAGTTGCATAGAAAACATGTTTTACTACCAGTTTTATTACTAGATGCCTGTAAGACCTTAGGCAACATACTAGGCTTTTGAGACCCTCTGTTTCCTTCTCTGACAAATGAGTGGGTAGAACTATAATAGTAATATGTAGTAAAATAACTAGGAAGTGATGATTTTTGAATACTGTATTTATTATTTTTGTTTTAATATAACTTAAATG
Source organism: Galeopterus variegatus (assembly GCF_000696425.1). Taxonomy (NCBI): domain Eukaryota; kingdom Metazoa; phylum Chordata; class Mammalia; order Dermoptera; family Cynocephalidae; genus Galeopterus; species Galeopterus variegatus. Next base: position 13,823 of record NW_007743438.1, on the reverse strand, counting down.
TCATTTGTATCATTTAATTTATAATAATGGCTGTGTTTAAAAACTAGCTCACAAAATTCCTAAGCATTTAATAGTTTTCAAGAAACGAGGGTACCATTGTATGTGAGGTTGATTTTACTATCAAATTTCATTAAAAATGGAATAAAAATATACAAAAGGTTAAGTAACTTGCAAAAGTTATCTGCTAGTGAGTTCAAAACCCTATTAGCCAAACAATAAGTCTTAACTCCTTAATTCTGAGGAAGTTTATACTACGGATTTTAAGAACATAACTTTCATATAATCCAAGAAATTCATTTTTGATTGTAGATAAAACTACAGTGAGCAAGGCTAAAAGGGAAAGGAGAAAGCAAGATGAGAAGTTAAAGGAAGTTAAAGGCCTTCTGGAAGAGGGCCTGTTTAGAGAAAAAATGCAGGTCATTGATGACAGGTTTCTGTTTCATGGCATTCTCGAAGATTAGTCAGAAGGAACTATTAACTGAAAAAAGGAAAAGTCAGAACAGTGAACAAGCCAATCTATTCTTAGACATCACCAAGGGGTATCGAGGTATGACATCACCATAAGAAAGGCTCACTAGTCTGGACTGATTCAAAGAATGCTGTCTCCTTTATTTGCCTGCACTGGGGTCCCTGTAGATTATGGCAGTACCACCACACTTTCCCCCAATTGTTTGAGCCAATTTTTTTCCAGATAAAAGAAGGAAAATCCTACATTTATGTTGATAACTTTTTGATCCCTGGGTAGTCTCCAGTGTAGTTTAAAAAATAATTTAAATAAAATTTGTTGTTATAGCATACTACTTATTCAAAAGTTTAAAGCATTTTAATTAGGAAGTGCTTCAGTGGTACCATTGGCTGAGTACTCTGTGTTGAGCATAAATTGGTCAACCTTTCAGGCCTTTCATGAAGACTTGGGCTTACTCTGACACTTACCAGACACCAGATCAGTGTCTGGCCGTAGTAAGTGCTCTGTAATCATTAGCTGTTATTTAGAACTTCTGGGTTTCTGGTGGGTCCCAGGTTCAGGCTGTGGGCAGGGTTTTCTCAGAATGCTTCCACCCAGATTCTAGAATTCTCTTCATATGCAACATTAGCTTCAGGTTTCCAGAATTTGCCCTTTTCTAGTACTGGTGGGGACAACATTTGCAGGTGGGCTTTGGTGCCCTTGGATATTTGGTACTAGAAATGCTGTATTTGATCACTTATGGAGGTCCTTTGTAAAAGCAACTTTTTTCCTCTAAAAGTGGCTCAGCTCTGGCTGTCTTATGATTTGGGCTCATAAGGTGTCTGGGCTGATGATGTAGGGTGATGTTAGTTCATGTCACAACTATGCTTTTGATAGTGCATCCAATGTGTCTTTTCACCAGGGCTGAGGTCAAAGTAACTTCCTCAAGTAGCTGGGAAATGACTTTTTTGTTATCAATTCTTGCTTTGCAGTGGGCTTCTAAAAGTTCTTGAAGGAAAATGTAAACAAATTCAAGGTAGTACACTTTTTAGCATTTATAGCAGACTCTAAGTTAAACTTATAAGCTTCATTAGAATTGATAAATGGACAATGGTCTTTTTGTATAATGTGTAGTGAGAACAGTGAGCAGTCTAGGGGAATCATTTTTCTCAGAAGTAATGCCTCAAAGTTAGAGCCTTTGGAATTATCTTGTATTTACTATTATGTCTTACTATTGCTCTCTGTATTTATATTGAATTCATGTTCATAACTAAATTCGTAACAGCCTTATCAGAAATGTCAGCCACCTCCATAATTTTATTTCTTTGATCATATATAATCTTTTCATCATCTTAGCAGCCATTTCAAATCACATCCTTTTAGAGCTGGTAAAGGCCTTCAGGTTCATTTAGTATAATCTATTTTACAGATGAGAAATCAAAGGTACAGTGAGGTTAAATATCTTGACCACAAAACTCCACATCAGCATCTCACTAGTTTTGAATTTTGTATTTTTGAATATGGCATAGTGATGTGTAGAATGCTATCATTTGAAAGGTGAATAAACTTTTCTTTAGCAATTCTAACTTTCTGGAAAGAATTTTTCAACTGGGCAATAAAACGACATCAGTGACATCAGTCATACAATAATAAAACCTTGGGAGGTGACCACTGAGCATCAAACTGACAGGGGAGGTATGTGGCCTAATCTGTGTTGTAAAGCATAGTAGCCACTAGCCATGTGTGGATATTTTAAAATTTAAATCAATTAAAAGTAAGCAAAATTAAAAATCTACTTCCTCACTCCTACTAGTCACATTTCAAGTGTCCAATAGCCGCGTGTTACTAATAGCTTTGGTATAAGGCAGCACAGAATATTTAGATAGAATATTTCCATCATCCCAGAAAATTGTGTTAGACAGCACTGGAAGGCTGGTTTGAACCTCCACTGAGCTTCTAATTTTTCTGGGATCTTCCCAACTGGGAAGATCCTCCCTTCTTGAAGTAGGCGCCAATCCTGAAACTAGCTGGATCTCTCAGGGAATAGAAAGAGGCTCACCAGAGTAACAATCTACTCAGCCCCTAAGCTGCACCGCCACCCCTTGACAAAAGAATGAGACTCAGTATCCGATGCTCCTGGTTCACCTCACTCTTGCCCTGTTTGGGGAGTGAGGGTGCAGGGAAAAGCATGAAGGAGGGAGGGGGCAGGATTTGGAATTTTGTAGGCATATCCCAACTGTCTGAACCTTGCTTAACTTTTAACTTGTCTATCTTCTTCTTACCACCAACTTCCCAATCCCTCCAAGCTCAGGAGATAAAAAGAGACCTGGCTTTAATGAGGTCTAACCACTTTCTGCTCCTTTGCAGCTAGAGGAGGTGATTAGACAGATTCGGGGAAGAGATATATGAAGGCGGGAGCCTCAATAAATCCCTTACCAAGTTTTCTGAGGCCTCAGCATGCTCAGTTCAGTCAGCTGCACTGAGGGTACAAAGATGATAAAAATCACTTTATAGGGATTCCTTTTCCCAGGGACCCGTTTCATTTTCAGCTCCCATAGCCTGAAAGACTGAGACTGGGCCTGGCCATCATAAGATCCCTCACTATATACCTTGTCAGTGCCTTGGTCCATACCAGATAATGGTCCTCCCTTGCCCTACAATGGAAATACCATTGCAGTTCATAGTAAGGAATTAATGACTTAATATGTCTGCCTCACCTCAAGTAATTACATTTCCAAAGCCACCTCCTTGCCTTCCTCCCCTTCCTCACCCCCAACTCTTTGCAGACCTGCAGTAAAATGAGGAGTTTGAACTAATTGATTTCTAAGTCCCTTCCAAGCACAGAAGTTGGCTGACCTGCTGATTCTGGGGGATGCTAATGCCTTAGCTCAAAGAAAAGCTTGCCAGGGTCTGGGAAGTTTGAAGGGGCAAGCGAAAGCGAAAGTGTCCTCTTACCTCCATTCACGCTTTTACTCAAACTGCAATCTTATTTCCTCCATATTTATGTAGATTCCCAAGTCAGCATAGGAGAAAGTATCCATAATACTCTCATGGTTTGGATTGTAAAACTAGGATACTGAAAGCACCTGACAGAAGTCATAAAAGATGGAGAGTTTTTCTCTGTGGCCATCACCACACCCAAAATAAATGATGGGTTTCAACAGTGTGATTCTTTAGAAACCCCCAGCACAAAGCTCTTCCAGAGCAACACTGAAAACTTAAGTGTCTCCTCTAGACAATAACAGTGACTGCCATTTATTGAGAAACTATTACATGCCAGGCTTGCGTACTTGACTCTTTATAGGTATTATCTCATTTACACCAATTCTAACATCATCTGCATTCCACAAATGCCAAAAGGGCTCACAGAATCATGGTAATTTGCACTGATTCACATGGCTAATATTTTGGAGCCAGGATTAGAATACGACTTTATTGATTGCTACAGTCCATCTGTTTTACACTCTACCATTAATTTTCAAATTACGTTCCAAGGAATCCTAAATGTCATCTCAAGACATTCAAGACTGTTGAGGGGATTGGAGATAGGTGGGGGAAGAGAGGAGCAGGAAAAGCCACAAGGTCACCTCTATCCCTTTTTATATCTTGTCTGTCCAGCTCACCTACCAAATTTAAGCCCAATAGACCCTTCTTTAGCTGTATTATGAAAAAGAATTCCACATACTATTTCTCAGCTCAAAAAAAGTTCAAAAACCATTGTACTAGAGTTTGCTTTCTCCAACGTCCTTCTGACATCATCTCAACAACAGCCTTTGCCCCATTTATAACTGATTGACATTTACATGTGTTAATTGATCCTGCAATTGAAGAATGATTAATAAAAAACAAATCGTTGTACATCTTTAACCATGCTGTCTTAATTACAGATTCTTAAATGCTCTGGTAGAAATTGATTATTCAGAGGCATGTGAGGCTGATTTATCAGAAAGGGAAAGAAAGTGTCTGGGTCACTGTTGTTTACTTTCTCTCAAAAAATAAATTAAGTTTAGACAAGATGATCATTTGATTTGTGGTGGCCCTTGGCTGAACAAAATATATTCACTTTCACTTCCTTTCAAAAGGATCATTGTCTCAATCAGAAGTAACGGGATTGACTTTCAAAGTGGGGCTGGTTCACTCTTTTTCTCATTTATTAACCACCTAGAGATTTATAGCTTCATATTTTTTTCTATTAGGTATAACTGCTTGGAAGCCTGAACAGAGATAAGTTTCAATTTGTATTTACTTCTACAGTGTTCTTTAAAAAAAAGTGAAGATATTTCCCAAAAGATTTCTTATTATGCTCATGCTTTTCTTTGAGGTTTACCTGTGTGTGTGTGTGTGTGTGTGTGTGTGTGTGTGTGTGTGTGTGTGTGTGTGTTCAAACACAGGCCAAGAGGTGACTGCATGTAATAGGATCTCCAGGTATTTAGATTGATACCTTGAAACAATGAATACTGTGATGGGGCTCAGGAACACTACCCTAAAATGTGTCACCTTGGCAATACCAAATAATATAAGCTGAAGGAATTTGAAAAAATTGCAGAGGCAGGAAGGTCTCCCTCCCCCTTCCCCTGCCTTTCTCCCTTGAAGGAGCTGTAACCTTGGAAGGATTTTCTAACCTTCCCCTGAAGCAGGTCATAAGACCCTCATGTGAGAGGTGCCCCCCCACAACTACAGAAAAGGAGGACTCTTATCTCTACAGATGAAGGGTTACAGAGAAGAATCGGAACAAACAGGCCACGCTAAGTTTTTCCCAGGTTATCACCCTTAGATCATACCCTTTTTGCCACATCATATTTCTTCACAACTACTCACTGTTTATCAAACCTAGCATAAAAAACAGTGAGGTTTAACTGTTTCTTTGGGTTTTTGTTTCCTTATGAAGGCTCTTGTGTCACATAAAACTTAAATTAAATAAATTTGCATGCTTTTCTCTAGTTAGTCTGTCTTATAGGGGTCTCAGCCATGAATTTAGGATGAGTGAGGAAAAGATACTTTCCCCCTCTACAACTGCAAGTTGCTTGGTGCAAGAAGCAGCTGCCCTTGGGCAACCTAGTCATTCAGGCCATTCAAAAGGGGAATCAGCAATATTAATCAAATGTCTTTTATGGGTGGTCAGAGGATGGAATCAGAGATGTTCAGGCAGGAGATGAATGACTACTTGGCAAAGAGATTGTAAAGGAGATAATAGCATGAACAATGAAATCACAGTTTTAGAAATTCAGGGTTTCTTTCATCTTGGAATTCTGTGCTTGTGACCATAAGATTTGGATCCTACCTCCTAGGATTGTGTGATCCAGAGAGAAGATAAGGCATTTAACTTGTGATGATGACTGGATGTCTCTGCTTGACAGGAATGGCTCTGATCCCTGTATGGAGAGAAAGATCTTTATCTAGACAGGGCAGGTGCTATGAGATGCTTGGTCATAAAATGAAACTGAAAAAATACACTCTGAGGAGACAGGGATATAATTTTATGTTTCTGAGTGAAGTGGCATGTTTGTTCACAGCAAAGTGGGTATTTTTTTTATCATTTTAATAGATCTTTAAGGGGAAGAGGGAAGGAAAATGGTGATTCCTTGGAAAAGAAAGGAAGGTTCACTGGGGAAGAGCACCAAGCCCCAATGCCTGGGGAAATTATAACATGGATCCCTCTAACAAATAGCCTAGCAGTACTGCCTGGGACCAAGGAAGCTATGGGCACAGCACCTGGAAGAGGGTGATACTAGAGAACTGAGTGGCCATGAAGATGGGAAAAGATTCTCTTCTGTGAATTACACTTTTGTATTCAATATATTTTCTAAGATGTGTCAAATCTGGTTGCAAGTGAGAGGCAGCAGACCCACTGCTACGCTTCCCCATGTGCAGTGGTAGGAGGCACTCAACAACAAGTGAAGAATGATACTCTCCCCAAATAACCAGGGAAAGCCCTGACACTTTTCTTTTCAATAGAAGGCTTACTAAGTGTCTTAGTACATTTTGTGCTGCTATAACAGGTCAAGTGAGACTAGGTAATTTATAAAGAGCAGATATTTATTTCTTAAAGTTCTGGAGGCTGGGAAGTCCAAGGTCAAGGGTCCTGCATCTAGTGAGGGCCTTCTTGCTGTGTTATCACATGGTGGAAGGGTAAAGAGAGGGCGAGAGAGCACCAGAGAGCGAGAGAGCACCGGAGATCAAGAGAGCAAGAGAGGGCCGTACACAAGAGAGCAAGAGGGAACTGAACTCACTTTTATAACTCTCTCTCCTGCTAACTAAACCACTCCCATGATAGCAACATTAATTCATCCATGAGGGCAGAGCCCTCATGACCTCATTACCTCTTATCAGGCCCCACCTCCCAACACTGTTGCATTGAGGATCAAGTTTCCAAGACATGAACTTTGGGGGACACATTCAAACCATAGCACTAAGTAATTGAAGAACATCAGTTACCAATGCCAGTGAATGAGTACACTCTAATGAGGAATCTAGTGGGCATAGCACACGAGATTTTTCCTTTCGCTATGTACTGCTTATGCCATCTCATTTGACCCTCAAAACAATCTCTTGAGGAAAAGGAAACTAAGATTCCTGGGGTTAAGTAACTTGCTCAAGATCGCACAGCTAGGTGGTGGTGTCACAATTCAACCCATATATGTCTGGATCCAAACCACATCTCAAACATGAAGGTAGAAAGATATAGGAAAGTTTTTAGTGATGGCCAAATTCATGATGGAAACAAAACTGTGTTACAGGATTTCCTTCCTTTTGCTATTACAAGGATTTTTTTAAAAATGTTGTAAAAAAGCATTCATTCATTTATCCTGGGAAATGGAAAATAGGACATGTTCTTCGGTCTATGGAAAGTGTTAATTTATTAAAAATAAGATTAGTCCCACCAACAGTGCAGAGGTTTCTCAAACAACTACAGATAGACCTTCTGTATGATCCAGCAATCCCATTTCTGGGTATATATAGCCAGAGAAATGGAAATCATCATGTCGAAGGGATACCTGCACTCCTATGTTCATCGCAGCTCTGTTTACAATAGCCGAGATATGGAACCAACCTAAATGTCCATTGATGGATGATTGGATAAAGAAACTGTGGTAACATGGAATACTATTCTGTCATAAAAAGAATGAAATTCTCCCATTTGCAACAACATGGATGAGCTTGGAGAAGCTTATGTTGAGTGCAATAAGCAAAGCACAAAGGGATAAATACCGCATGCACTCACTTATAAGTGGGAGCTAAGAGAGAAAGAAGGAAGGAAAGAAAGACCGCAGTGGTGTGTTGGACTTGCAGAGGGAGAGAACATACCTAGGGATACAAAGTGGAGTGGGGGAAAGGGGGAGGGAGGTTGGGGATAATTGGGTGGGAGACACGGGGTATAATTGCAATTTGTGGTAAGGTGCATGCTGCCAGTATGGATGTGGCTTTCACATCTAGGGCACGAGTGGGGACAATCAGCTTTGTATCTCATGAATACTCATAACCAATAAAAAAAAAGAAAAAAGAAAGAAACAAGAATGAGTAAAATAAACAAAAATAAGATCAATAAGCACAACTTCTAATGAATATTTGACTTTCAGATAATTATTCTTTGCTTAACCCTGGATAGAGAATTAATTTTTTCCCCCAGGGAAAATGGGGTGGGGAGCAAAATTAATCGATAACCAATAGCAACTTAATTTAATGTGGTTTCTATCACAGCATAAAATACTCTAATTGCCCACATTTTAATTTAAGTGCAGAGAACAGAACATTTTATTCATAAGAACAAATAATACCAAATACTTTACTTATGAAGGCTGGACAATTATAAGATGTAGTAGGAAAAATGCATGAAGAAGAACAGAGCTAAAAGACTCTGGATCTGACAAGCTCTTAGTGGGCTGTGCTCTATTCTCAGTTGTGGATTATTTAGATGTGTGATCCTGAAAAAACTATGGAGAGTTAGAAACTAAAGAAAACACAGAGGTTTTCTACTTTGAGAGCTTCATGTTATAGATGAGGAAATGAAGTCCCACCTATAGTAAATGACTTGCTGACCATCAAATGAATAGTGGATAACTAGAACTGTCCCATGCCTCATTTACTTAACTTCTCAGTGACTCAGTTTCCTACTCTGTAAAATGAAGGATTGTGAATAGGAGGCTACATGATATCATGAGAGAAACACTTGACTTGGGGATTGATATCCTCAGTTTGACAGCCCTTCTCTAATACCCACCCATTGACCTCAGGCAAGTCCACACAACTCTTATTAGTCTCAGTTTTCACAACTTTTAAATTTGAAATTAAAATTTCTGTCCAAGATATGTCACAAGGGTGTTGAGAGAAACTAATAAGATGAAGTACAGGCAAGTACTTTGAAAACTGTGAAGCACTTTGGAGGAGCAAAGGAATTATGATCATGGTGATGATGATGAAGTCTCTCTTGCTATCACATTCTAGTTGGAAGGAAGAGCTTGCATTTCGAAGAAGTGGAAGAGGTCACATTGGTAGAAGAGGAGCAAATCACGGAGACTTGTAAATGACAAGATGTGAGTTTAGATGGCTTTTTAAAGATAGGGGAGCAATTGGCAGGATTGCCAAATAAAATACAGAATGCTCAATTAAATTTAAGTTGTTAGTATAAATATGTCCCAAATATTACATGAGACATACTTATACTAACAAATTATTTGTTGCCTATCTGAAATTCAAATGTAACTAGGTATTTTCTATTTTTATTTACTAAATCTGGCAACCATAACAATTAGGGGATGTCATACTTCTGTTCATGTTGCTGTAACAAGATACCTTACACTGGGTAATTTATAAACAGAATAAATTTGTTGCTAACAGTTATGGAGGCTAGGAAGTCCAAGATCAAGGTGCCAGCAGATTCAGTATTTGGTGAGGACTCTAATTCCAAGATGGTGCCTCTTGCAGTATTCTTACATGGTAGAAGGCACAAACAGCTCCCTTGCACCTCTTTTATAAGGGTGTTAATCTTATTCATGGTGGCTCTGCTGTCATAATTACCCCTTAAAGGCCCCACTTCTTAATATTATCACATTGGTGATTAAGTTTTAACACATGAATTTTGGGGACCACATTCAGACCACGGCAGGTAATTTCTGTGAAGGGTAACAATTAATGTATGAAAGCAGTTGTTCAGGACAATTCACCGGACACTATTGTAGGTATATGGAGACTGGGGAGAAGTGGAAGCAAGAAGATAATTCAAGTTTGGGTTTCCTAAAAGCAGAGCCTAAGAAAGGTTTTTAAGGCAGTGATTTATACAAGAGGTGAGGCCAGGAAACTTGGTGAGAAAGGGAGGAAAGTGAGAGCCACTATAAGGGTGCTTTATGTAGGTCATTGCTGTTGGCAGTGGGGGCTGGATTTCACTGGTTTCATTGAAAAGCCCACACAATACCTCCTAGAATGGAAGCTAGGGCATTAATCCACCAGCTCCCAGGCCCTCAATAATTGAGAGTTGCCCCTGGGGGATGAAGGAGATCAGAATATGCCACTCCAAAATATGCCACTTTGGCATAAAGATTTTTCTGAGCTGAAGGCAATTGAAAACAGCAGGTACAGAAAAAAACACTCTACCTTCCCCCTATTTGCCTAAAAGCAGGGCATAAATTTCCCTTTGTAAATGTGTTTCCCCTTTCTCCTACCAGGAAGGGCAAAAAAACTCAATCACAGAACTCTTAATCACCAAAAGAACTCCAGACTCTTATCAGTCAAGAAACAAAATCAAAAGGAGAGGAATTCTCAAAATAAATCTTTACTAAATAACCATTATCCTCCATTAGCTTTCCCCATATATTTACCTTCCAACAATTTGCCATGCCAAGATACTCAAAATCCTTCATCTTGTAACTACTCCACAAATTTATTGCCCATTGTTAAGATGGTATATAAGCCTGTGGATCTGACTGCCTCTTCGCAGTTTTTACTTCCCTTTCCATGAGGTCCTTGTGCCACATAAAAATATTAAATCAAATAAAATATGCACACCTTTTCTTTAATCTGTCTTTTCTAAGAAGTTTAATTTGCAGGGCCTTGGGAACTGAACATAAGAGGATGGAGGGAAAGTTACAGGCTTGTTAACACACCCACACATATGAGCTGCATACCCCCTTGAGATTAGCAATTTCCAGAAGCTTCCAAGAGTCAGTAAGGCTTGGAGCAGCTCAGGGCACCTGAAGTGGGATATGTTGCCAGTAGTCTGATCTTACACTAACTGTCTAGCACAGCTGGGGCTAAAACAAAAGGAGGATAAAGGAGATGTGATGTGGGACACCCAAAACATCTATAGAGACTACAAAGAGGCCACTCATGCAGCACAGAAGTGACAAAGTCTTGGACTAGGATAAGTTATTCATTTGTTCCCAAAACACTTATTAAGTATTTACTATATGGTAATATATGGTAAGCCTGTTCTAAACCTTGGGAATCTAAAGAGGAATGATGTAGTTCTTGCTTTCAATGAAGTTTCAGTTTAGAACAGGAAAAAGGTAGTAAAAAATAATAATAATTATTAAAATGTAGTGTGCTAAGTATTATCACAGAACTATATTTAGATTATTATCTAAATAAGAGGAAGCACTCAGGAAAAAAGAGAACAAAATACAGTAGTAAAGAGATTTTAAAGACTAACCAGTGCAGTTAAGTAAATGAATAACTCTCCCCTGTCTTTCACATGACATCCAAATATGAATGAATCCAAGATTTTAAATGAGGTTGACTGAGAAATGATAGAACCAAGAAAACTAGAAAGTTGGTAAAATGAGCTTGTTTTATGGAAATAATAATAAATTATCTCTAGACCATATTAAGTTGGAAGTGGTTAGAATTTGCAAAAACATCTGGGAAGTCCTTAAAGAGAAAGGGCTGATGGTTGGTTTAAAGGTCAGGGCTAGAAATTACCTGAGAATTCAGTAGGCTTGGAAGAGAGTGGAAACCACAACAGGGCATACTCAATAAGTGAAACATTGATGAGAGAACCAATTCAGCACCAAGGATCGTGTCTCAGAGAGCATCTGTGACTAGAGGTCAAGAGGAGAAAAAGATGATGGAATGAGACAGAGAAGTGTGAGAAGCCAAGGACGTCAAGGAAAGTCAGCTGGTCATTTAGTAAATACCAAACCAATTTGATTACAAATGGATACCCAAATGAACAATAGCTTAGTTGTAATGTATGAATATTTATGGACAATTCAATTATTAGCAATCAAGCAAAAGGAAGTTAAATGAAGGCAAATATAGCAAGAATACATGACTGCTGTTACTAGTATAAGCCACAGCACAGCCTACCAGAAGTTAGGTGGGTCTTGTGAGTCTCAGCGATGTATTTTCTTCTGAGCCCAGGACTGGCATCTGTTCTTTGAATGGTTCCAATAATTATATGTGATGGACATTCTCATGCACCATCCACATCCCTCTTTGATGAACAACTTCTTGCCCTAGTTGCTGAGATCGCTATTGGCACAAATTGGCACAGATAGCTTTCAATGGCCCCATTCAGGGATTGCCTTAGTTGCCAGAGGTCATGTCCCTTTCAAGGGGATGCATTCCAATGACTAAGGGAGATGGGGGTATTAAGACCTCAAGGGTTAGGCCAAGATAGCCCAACTTGGACCTCCCCATGAGGTAGCCCACTGTTATCATTGCCTATCTCATAGCTTCACTTCTGCCCAGTTCTGCTTCTTTCCCCTCCCTTCCACAAGACACTCCTTAAGAAATGTCTTGGAAACTAAACTCCATCTCAGCATCTGCTTCCTCCAAGGAAACCACTCTGTGACATCATGCAACCTACCTTTATCAGTTCAGTGTCTTCAAGTAATAGACAACTCCATCTCAACTGGCTTAAGCCAGTTAAGGAAATATAGTAATTTCACATTGCCTGAAGTCTTGAGGTGGGGTTGTTCCAGGGTTAGTTAATCCAGTGACTCACTAAAACCATCAAGCCCCAAGGTTTTTCTCTTTCTGATCTGCCATCCTAAGTATGGAGGCTTTGTAACTCAGCCTAGCACTCCTCATGGTCACAAGACAGCATCATGTGCAGTTGTGAAATGTCCCGCAAAAGGAAAAGGACATATATTTCCCATGTGAATCATATTTAAGAGCAAGATATCCTTTCTCAGAAGTGGTCAGGCTAACCTCCCCTTAATCATTGGCTAGAACTGGGGTTCACATCCCCCTCTAAACCAATCACTGATAAGGGAATGAGATGACCAAGATTTACAGAGACCAATCAAAATTTGCTCCTGTATCTTTTGGGGGATAATTGCACCCTTGAAAAAAATCAGGGTAACTATATCACCACAATCCTAGAATTTATTTATTCAGCATTTTCCTTCCAAGTAACTCATTTTATATAACTTAAAATCTAGGTTAGGTAACTGGAGAGAACTGTTATTTTTATATAAAGCACCTGGATGTGACTTCTGTGAATCTGTTTGCAAGGACAATGAAATGACCTCTCTCTCTCTCTCTCTCTCTCTCTCTCTCTCTCTCTCTCTCTCTCTCCCTTCCTTCCTTCCTTCCTTCCTTCCTTCCTTCCTTCCTTCCTTCCTTTCTTTCTTCCTTCCTTTCTTTCTTTCTTCTTTTTCTTTCTTTCTTTTTCCCAGAGGGTGAGATAACTGTAGTTGTTTTCTAGGCATCAGTGAACATACTATGCCTTGGGTATATGTGCGTTTTCCCAGAGCTTGACTTCAGTGGAAAGAAGCAGCATCTGACATCCTGCACCAATTTTAGTGAATTGGGGAGGAAGAGTTAAGAAGCACATTTTCATACAAGCGAGTCACAAAAGAACAAATACCATATGATTCCACTTGTGTGAGATACATAAAATAGTCAAATTCATAAAAGAAATTAGCATGGTGGTTGCCGGGGGCTGGGGAGGGAGAGGGAAATAGGAAGTTACTGTTTAATAATGGGCATAAAGTTTCAATATTGGAAGATTAAAAAAAAGTTCTAAAGATAGATGGTGGTGATGGTTGCACAATAATGTGATTGTACTTGATACCATCAAATGGTACACTTAAACATTCTTAAAGAATTCGAAGAGCAAGATGGCGACGGGTCTGGAGCGGGCGTGCCAGAGGACAGAGTGAGCCTGAGAAATGTGCGCTGTGCTGCCAGAGTACTATTTGCATTTCCAAGAGCAACAAAAAACAAACAAATCACTGATCAACTAATCTACAATGAAAAAAAGCAACTACAGTCTCGAGGTTTTAGGGCCAATGCGAAATAAGATTCCTGAGAGCGCCCCAACCGTGCCGGGAGACTGAGCAGCCCAAGGCAACAAAGGCCAGGAAAGACGGCAGCAGTGATGCAGAGATGGAGAGGAAGGCGCGGGACTGGCCCAGCTCTGGGAGCTTTGTGAGTGACC
>NW_007743437.1:18646-19468 GCF_000696425.1 Galeopterus variegatus | reverse complement strand
CACCCCAACTCACTTCCCACTACACAGAGGAGGCTCCAATTGAGAAATGAGACACTGCCCCGCCCCTCCACCAAAATAAACAATGAAAAACGTGGCCCAAAGTGTAGTTGTTAAGAGAACATGTTTAGAGTTAAGCTGACCAGAGTTGGAATCCTGGCTCTGCTATTTAACTCGTTCAAAGCTTTAGGAAAATGATTTAAACACCCTGGTGTCAATCCCCTCATCTGTAAAATGGAAATATAACAGCTATTTCAGAGGAATTTTATGAGTATTAAATAATATGATGTATAAATTGTTTAGCATGTGGGTTTCATGGAGAAAATATCTGGTAGCTATGGTTGTTTTAATCATTATGATAATAATTGTCCACATACAATGTTCTCTGCTTTCCTGTGTATGTTAGGTTTCTCCAGCCCTTCAGAACATTCCTTCAAGAAGTTTTAATTACTCCTTTCTTAATTCTCTCCTCTGAGAAAACTGTTTGCACTAAATTTGATTCTGTTTTGCTTCCACTGCTTGCTACTAGATGCTGTGAGGTAGAGTAGCATTTATTGAATGCCTGCTGTGTGCCAGTTACATCACTATATGCAATTACATCACTATGTGCAATTACATCACTATATGCAATTACATCACTATGTGCAATTACATCACTATATGCAATTACATCACTATGTGCAATTACATCACTATTCACTATCAACGCCAACTTCACACAGCCTGCCTAAGGGAAGCAGTGAGAACCCATATATTGGTTTTCGATATCTGTAAATTATCCACCAATTCCTTTACTTTTCCTTTGTGTTTTTACCAGATATATCT
>NW_007743437.1:7100-17089 GCF_000696425.1 Galeopterus variegatus | reverse complement strand
TTATGTTTAAACAAAAATGTCACTAAACTTAAGGACCAATAAAGGTCCATCTAGTAAACTGCAAATCAGATCATGTCAAGCCCCTGCTTAAAATCTTCCATTGCATTGAGATCTTCATTGCATTTAGAATAAAATCCAAATTCCTTATGTGGGCCTTCAAACCTTATGTGATTTGGCCTCTGTCCCACTCCCTAATCTTATTTTATCCTAGTTTTCTGCTTGTGTATTTCATTTCTGCCTCACTTTCCTTCTTTGAACACGCTGAGCTCATCCTCCCTGCAGGGCCACTGAAATTATTGTGATTTCCTATTCAGCAGGCTGCTTCTTCAAACCTTGACATGGCTGGTCTTAGGGTAACATGTGCTTCTTTAGACAAGAGGTTCTTACCAGAATAACCTCCTCCTCTAGTCATTTTCTGGTCCATCAATATTTATTTTTATTATTTCAATGTCAGTTGTGGTGGGTTAATCATTTGTCCCTACTGATAAGGTCTATTTTCTTTGTTCATTGCTTATTCCCTCCCCCACTACATTATAGCTCAATGAGATTAGGAAGCCTGTTTGTCTTACTCAATTATTTTTGTCCTCAGTGGCGAAAATAGTGCTTAATCACAAAAATGGACGTTTAATAAATGTATGTGAATGAATGAATGATTGGAGGGAAGCAGCAAAGTGGGATATGGCTTTTTGCAGAGTCAAATCAGCAATTTGGTAGCTGGGGAAACATGAGCAAATCTTTACTCTCCTAAACCTTTTTTCAATCACCTGTAAAATGGGCTAATGTCCACAACATAACAGAGTTGACATGCAGATCAAACTTGATAGGGTGCATGTAAGGGCTTTGTAGAGTACAGAGCGCTGCACAGGCATCAACTTCATTGGTAGGTATCTTTGGGGCAATGTGGGCTGCCCAAAGGGAAATGGTTGATGGGCAGTTATTGCCAAAAGTTTTCTCTCTTACAAATGATACATTTACATGCTCCTTGTAAAACCATTTGTGGGTAATTTGTTGGTCTTTGATCTAATCAGGCTGCAGATGTTCAGAAATGCCATCTTTTTGTGTATCGAGGCTCACTCACTGGGGTTTGTAAAAGTAATGGGCTGTGCCCAATTTTTCCCCAATGTGTTCAACTCTCAGGGACAGTGAAGGGAAAGATCTATCTTTTGCCTAACAAGGAGAAACTGAAAAGAAAATTTAACTTTTCTTTTCACAGTAAAAAAGAAAAGCAAGAATCCCAGAACTGAATTTTCTATACTAAAGCATTCAATTAGATTTTCCCATCTCTCTAGTGTGAAATACTCTTGGTTGAACATTTGAGCAGCATGTAAAGAGATGAGTTATGACATATTGAGGTTGAGTCAGGAAATGGAATTGCGATATAATGAGATGACATACCATATATTTCCTCTGGATTTCTGTCATGTTTGATGGAAAATGGTAAAAAGGTCATATTGTTTAGCCAGTAATTATTCAAGTATGATTCAGTCAGATTTTAGACAGAAATATTCTTGTCCTTAGCAGTGGAAGTCGATCAATGATCAAGGATTCAAAGCCTGTCTTGCTTACCTTTGTATCCATATTGGGAAGTGATTCTCAAAGCGTGGGCTGACACCCCCTCTGGTTCACAATTGGTTCAGCATGCGTGCTAAAACTCAGAGTCCCCAGCCCCATTCCACATTTGCTGATTCGGTGGTAAGCATGAGTCTTGGAAATCTGCATTTTTAATAAGTACCCGTGGGTAATTCTTATTCAAACTTAATTTCGGGGACTGCAAGTTTAGAGCCTTGAGGACATTATAGTATGATCATTGGTGTTTCTCAAATTACTAAATTAGTTATTGAGAAATCATGAAATTATATTCAGGAGCTTTAGGTTTGAGAGATCATAGAATTGGCCCTTCATTTAAGAAGGAGTTTTATTAGGAATTATTAATTGGTCAGCCATCTTGTAAATTTAGCCCTTCAGAAAGACTCATTCTTTGAGGATCCTGGATTGTATTGGGGTAAAAATTGTTTTTTCTCAGTAAGCTCTATGTTTATTTTGGATACTTGAACCCAAAGTGAGCAATTTAGGAAAGAGCAGGCTGGATACAGAGAAACATCTGGAGGAAGAGCCCTGGCTTCTCAGTTTGTAGGAATCATGAAGAATAGCAATAGGATAGAGCAGAATGACCTGAAGGCACCTCAGCGTGAATCTAAGGTGGGCTGCTGGAGGTCAGCCCCTCCTACATTCAGGACGCACAGCATGAGTGGCTCTGGAGCTGGTGGCCCAGAATCAAGTCCCTGCTCTGCCCTCTGCATCTGCTTTGTGTGACCTACGTCCAAGTCTTTCTTTTTCTCAGTTGCCTCATTTATCTTTTTTTTGTCTTTTTTTTTCGTGCCTGGCAATGGATCGCCACCCTCAGTGTCGCACCCGTACCAGACCGGGACCGGCAACGGGATCACAACCCTCGGCGCTGCGCCCGCACCTCGCTCAGCCAGTGAGCGGGAACCGGTCTGTATGTGGGATCCGAACCCTCGGCGGGAGCGCTGCCACACTCCCAAGCGGCGCACTGTAGCAGTGCGCCACCAGGCAGGCCCATCAGTTGCCTCATTTATAACATTGGGTCAATGATAGAATCTACTGCACAGGATTATGTAGCAATTGAGTTAATGAGGATACAGTGGTTTAAAAAGTGCTTTGCATTTAGTAAATAAATGTTAACTGTTCAGATTAAAGAATTTTTTTTAAAAAAATTCCTAAAACAGAGATCTGGAATGACTACGTTTAGCACGATAGCACTGGTTTTCTAGTGGCGGAGAAAGTAAGATTCTCTCTCTTCTACTCAAGGCTGTGGTAGTTATAGCTCCTGCCACGCTCTGTCCTCAATCCCTGGGCCAAGATAAGTTTCCAAGAATAATCACTTCATTTTGTCCCACAGCAGGAAGACTGGGGATTAGAACTAATTTATCTACTTATTTATCTTGGCCAAGGAATGAAGAAGAAGATAAGGGCACTATAAAGCTCTCGCTGGATAACCCAGATTACCCTGCGCTGTGGCCTTGACTCCCACTCATTTGTCCAGAGTTGTCTGCCTCCTCAAGAACATCTTGCTGTTTCTAAAAGAAAACTAAGTATATTGATTTACTTCCTTGACTACCCTATTCCCCATTCATTTGAGAACTAGAAGACACCTTTTGATTTATGTCCCACACCCTTTATCTGCCACCATTGTCCCCAAGCCTATGTCTCGGTCCCATCGGTATCTCTGCCTATATGTCTGCTTAAAAACCTGTGGATTAGAGAAGATCACCTCCAAGGTGTTGTCCAAACTGAAGACAAGATTCTTTGGTTATAATAAGCAAACTTTGGGGGAGATAAAGGGATTTTCTGATGAAGAGGTTGCCATGACAAAATAACAGACTCTGTGTGTGTGTGTGTGTGTGCAGGCATTTGAGAACATAATGTATACACGCGTGCAGGAATTTGAGAACATAATTTTAACAATAATAATTTTGACAGTGTTTAATATGTATGTGTTTATATCATATATGTTAATATGTATTTAAGTATGTATTTAATAGGAAAAAACTAGGGAGTTGGACTGTAGTGAGGCTGTATTAAGGTATTGAATGTGTGCTAAGGAATTACAATTTATGTGGTAATCATAAGTTTGTAATATGTCAGTTGGGCAAGAAACAGCCAACCAAGTACCCTAGGAGGGCACTTATAGTAAACCAAAATTTCTGGGAACTTATGGTTAGTGCCAGAGATAAAAGTAACTTTTTGTGACCAGAGTGCAGAGCAAAGAAGCTGGGCAAAGAAAAGAAAGTTAGATTTTCTCTACAATGTATAATAATTTTATTTTGTTAGATTTTTCATTTTATTAAATTCAGGATTTTATTAAGGAAATATGTTATCTAAGAAAAATTTATTATTGGCTGTCAAAGGGACATACTTAATCATCATCGATGAGCCTCTAAGATTTTCTCTTTATCTTTCTGTCAATTTGACCATGATATGCCTAGGTGTTATTTTGTTTGTTTTTCTTTTTTTTTTTTTCCTTTTTTTGTCTTTTTTCGTGACCGGCAACAGGATCGCAACCCTCGGTGTTGCCCCCGCACCTCACTCAGCCAGTGAGCGGCCAGTCTGTATGTGGGATCCGAACCCTCGGCGGGAGCGCCGGCACGCTCTCAAGCGGTGCACTGTAGCAGTGCGCCACCGGGCTGGCCCCGTGTTTGTTTTTCTTTTGCTTGAGATTTTCTGAGCTTCTTGATGTTGTAGATTGATGTCTTTCATTAATTTTGCAAAACTCTCAGCCATTATCTTTTCACATATTTTTTTCTGTACCATTTTCTTTCTCTTTTTCTTTTAGGACACAAGTTACATGTGTGTTTGACTGTTTATTATTATCCCACAGGTCTTTCATGCTCCAATCTGTTTCTTGTCACTCTTTTTGCCCTGTGCTTCAGTTGGTATAATTTCTATTGACTTCTCCTAGAATTCACCTATCTTTTTTTTTTTGTTGTGTCCATTTCTACTGTTAAGCCCATTTAATAATTTTGTCACTTTAAATATTTTGTTTCTGTTTTAAAACTTTAAAGTTCTCTGTTGAAATATTCCAACTTTTCACCAATTATTTTCATCTTTTCCTCTAATTTTTTATCCTAACTATAATGATTGTTTAAAGTCTTAGTTAATTCAAACATTTGAGTCACCTGTGGGTCAGTTTCTATTGACTGGTTTTCTTTTGTCTGTGCATCATGTTTTCCTGCTTTTTTGGATGTCTCATACTTGTGTATTGTATGCCAGACATTGTGTAAAAACGAATTGTAGAGACTGAGGTAGAAAATATTTATCCCCCACAAGGGGCTGGTCTCTCTGCTCAAATCAGGAATTGAGCTAAGTCTGGTTTGGGTTGCAGTTTACTTAGTTTTATTTACCACTGATTCCAAAAGCATTAAGTTGAAGGTCCCTCCTTCCAGCTGGGCTTGGTATCCAAGCCCCATGGAACTATGAGATTCTGCTCTGCTCTCCTCCCATGCCCCAAGATTTCTGTGACACTGGAAATCTCTTTTTGCATTTCCATCTAGACCCTCTTGCCCACATGCTGCTGAGACCTTGGTAAAAGTCCCAAGGTGAGGACTTGCTCTGTGTCTGGGGCTCCTATGTATTCAGTATGCCACATTAGCACAAGATTGTTAAAAGTTCAGCCAGTTTCTCCTTTCCCCTGCAAAATCCCCCACTCAATGACAGGTCTGCTTCTTTATTTGCTCCCCCAGATTAAAGCTGCTTCTAGTCCTAGCTCATATATGAAAGGTTTATCCCTCTCTGAGATTTAGTTTCCTCTAAATTTCTTTGTGTCCTCAGCTTCCTATTGGGTTAAAAAATATGCATAATTTTGTAATTTAAATGGTGTTTCCTCTTTGTTATGGTGGGAATGTTGGTCAGTGGTTACCATCTTTAACATAACCAGAGGCAGGACTTTGAAGACCCTCTGTTTTTGGAAATATGAACAATACTTTATGAATATGAATTTGTGTTATTTTACATATTTACACTAGTCCTCCCTGGACTGATTTAATTTTAAAATATTTGGTGTCCAGGTGGAAAGAATTTTGCTTTTATTTCCAGTCCTCCATTCAACAGTCAGTCTTCAAAATTCTTCTTTGCCTCTTGGTTTCTACTTGTTCTCCACCCACCTTTCACATGTACTTTCTGTGATATGGAAGGTACATTACTCTTAGGTTATTCACTGAAACTCAGCTCCATAGTATCTCTCCCTTGTGAAGGAGTGCTCTTCACGGTGCTCAGAAGATAAAGTGCTCAGAGATATTGTGACCTCCAACTACTGGGACTCTGATGCTGAGAAGGCATTAGTAGTCAGGGGAGACTGACACATCTATTTCTTTTACTATGTAGAACTTAATTACAAAGCTAATGAAGAATGCTCATGAAAATATCACATCATAGTATAGCTGTGGAAATATTCAAGTTTGTGAAAGGAATTTTCTGTGAAATACAGTGAAACTTAGTGATCTTCCTTACCAAAGAGGGAAAGAATGCATCCCAAGCTGGATATTACAGAGCAGAAGAACTCCCCTGCAAGACACAGCCAGAGAAAGGCACTGGAAGAATAAAGAAGTTAAGGCAATTGTTGGCCCATACAGTAATTCCTTTATTTATAATTTATAGCTTTTATCTTCTTTTTCAATTGGTATTAGTGACTAGGTTTGGTCTTGTTCGTGTATTTGTTTATTTTGGGGGCTGTCAGGGTAGTTGCATGTGACTTTTCTATCTTGTAGACAAGGCTGAGATGAAGTTTTTTTTCGTGCATTGCTGCAGGTGACACAGAGCTGCATGCTGTTCATATGCTTGATAGTCTTGAACTGTTTCTTATGCCAAAAGGATGCTGGGGTTTTGCATGTTCGCAGATGTGTTTTAACCTTGAATATATTCTTCCCTTCTTTATTAAAATAAACTATTATCTAAACTATTATTTATTATCTAAATAGACTATTATCTAACTAGTTGGGATAAAGTTTTAAAATAAATAAATAATGTGAATTTTATATTTTTCTGAGTATTCTTATATTTACCATCTAAGTTGATAATTGCATCGTGTCTCTGAGGAAGATATATCCCTGTTTTTTATTGATGAGGAAATTCAAGTGCATGGAAACTTACTACTTGCCCAAGACTACAACAAAATTAATGATCCAATGGGTTTGGTATTGGTCAGATTCTTACTTCATCTACTTTGAAAGTTTTGCTGAATAAGACCAGTTTAGTATTAAAGGGGCACTAGTTTTGATTTCTAAGTGCAGGGATAGAAATAGATGAAATTATTATTAATAGCATCAGTACAACTCTGTTTTTAAACAATGGCCCAAATCAGGTTTCTGACTCCATTTCTCCGTCTCCTACTCATCGAGCTTTTATTCTCTTACCGCAAAGGTTACTCCCAGCCAACTAGTCCAATGAAAAGTACGGCTTGATTAAGGATCCCTTTTGTCAGTAATTTGTGCCTAATGTTTTTAGCTTTCCCATGGGCTGTTGTAGAAAATGGTAAATCTGGGTTAAATGAAGCCTGATCCTGTTAATGGTTTAATAGCAGCTGCCACAGGGTTATGGCATTTTTCAGCAGATGACTCTGTTTAATTTTATATCTAAACTAAGTCTTGCAATATTTACATAAATCATATAAAATATACCTGCATAGTTTTGGCTAAATATATTGTTATAAAATATCAGTCTTAGGCAAGTTTCTATCTTTGTTTATAATTCTTTGTACAAAATTTTTAAAAATCCAAGGCTGTAATCTATTTTTTTAAAAGAAAAGATTATTCATGTCCTCAAATTATTATTATTTTTTAAAACTAAGAGATAAGCTCCTTCTCTACACCTGGGGACTCGAAGAGTGACTTGGCCGACCTGGTCACTGTAGTCATCTTTATACCTAGTAGTATTTATTTAACACTGACAAATTGTTTATACAATGACATGCATTATCGTGTCAATGTAATAAAAAGAGTAGTCACAAAATTAAATGAGACTATTTTTCCTTCAAGAGGTGAGCCTTGTAATAATACTTCAGATTATCTTTATGGGAAAGATTAGTTTCTCTGGAGTGTAATAGTTTGTTCAACCACTTTTTAAAAAGCATTTATTCGTGCAAAGCACTTGTTCTGGGCAGGTGAGTGATACAGAGATGAATGACGGGCACGTAAAAGAATCACTATGATGGAATGTAGAAATAGTCGTACAGTAGTGGTACCAGCTCAAGCAAGGAGAAAGGAAAATACAGTATATCACATTAGCTAATGTGTTACAAGCTTGATTTCTAAAGCTCACAAATTGCAGAATCTTGAACTGGCAATGTTGAATTTGTCTCATTTGGGTCCCATTTTCATGGTGATATTGTTGCTCAATTACCTGGGGCTGAAAGGATTATTTATGAAAATACATCTGGTGGTGAGTTTCAAGGGCAAACAACAGGAGTACAGAACAACTTTCTACTTAATTCTAAGTTTTCTACAGGCATCACTGAATACAATGTGTTTCTAGAAATCAAGCATTCCTCTCTTCCCTTGTTTTAATGTCTTTCCTAGGTCCTCCCTCAAAAGAAAGATGTGAAACCTGGCCTGGCTTTCTTGTTTGAACTTTTCCTCCTTCGTGGGACGTCAGCTTGCCTTGACCTGGTTGTGGGTTGGGCAGTCTTCCCTTTGTGTGATAACAACTTTGATGTAGTGGAGGGAAAATTCAAGTGTCCCCTCCTCCAGGGACATTATGACCAGAAACGTGGCAACTTCAGTGAAATTGAAGATGGGATTTGCTTGGACTTGGACCACTGGCTGTGCGATCTCTATTTCAGGTTTGCAATATGATTTTGTGAGTGCGAGAGAATTTAAAATTTTTCTAAAGCTGCTTTCTTCTAGCCTTTAGCATCCTTTCATGTTATTGAAAATTGTAATAAGTATCCTAAAATGGTAAAAGTAATTACATCTTAATGCTGATTTCCGATAATGTAGATTAAATTGGCATGTAGATATAAGGAATCAAATTCTAATGTTAATGAGAAACATAAAGATAATTTAACACACTCTTCCATGTTATGAACCGGCCAGAACTGCCACCAGAGTCCTTTTGTTCTCAGTTCACCATCTGTGGCTGCTGGAGCAGACTGTGCAGCTTCATTTCATCAACATGGGGATGGGGCGATGGTATGTTTCCTTATCCTTTGTACTCACACAGCTTCTGTTATGTGTTGAGTGTTGCCGTTTTAGGGATAAAAAGAGATAAGCTGTGGTCTCTGCCATCCAGACTCTTGCCATCTATCTAACCAGACAGATGTGTTCATACAAAAAATAATTAGACTCGCATTTCCGCAGGATTTGAGTAGCCATCACACAACTACCTCCCTTAACCACACCACTTCAAAGCACACCGTCTTTTGTGTTTACTTCACATATTTAAAACAACCAACCAAAGAAACAAAAAAACACTTGGGCATACACCATTTATTTGCGTCTGTTTGGTATTCTGTCTATGTTCAAACCCAGTCTTTTAGCAGAAATGCCATTGCTTAAATTCATTCCAGGCAATCACCAGAGAGGATTCAGAAAAGAAAATGACAGGCTACTTCAAGTATAAAGCATCCCAACAATTCGTAGGCTGTTTTTGTCCTCTGTGTCCAAATTTGTTCTTCCTGATGATGTTTTCCAGGTCGCCTGTATCATAAAATTCCATGAATCGTTCTAACTCACCAACATTTGATTTTATCTGTCTGTGTATCTGTATCTCCACTTACCTACTATGTATCTGTCTGTCCTCTGCCTACCTACCGGTCTAACTGATGGAACTATTAATATGGACATTTCCAAGACTCACATGTAATTTTGGATTTGAAATCAGTAGCTACATGTCCTTCTTGTGGATGGTTTTCCTGTTTCCTATTTATTTTGAGTAGATTATCTGGCATTTTTTTTTCTTTTAGCTAATTCTGCTATAATGTTTTCCTGAAATAGTGAAATATCTTGTTGGGGTAGTGTAGTGGATTGAATTATGTCCCCCCCCCCAAAACTCACTGATGCTTGAACTGTGTCCCCCAAGTTTTATGTATTAGAAACTTGGTCCCCACTGTGACTGTTAAGAGCATGGGAAGTCCTATTCCGGTAATTGAAAGGTGGAGCCTTGAAGAGGTGATTAGACTGTAAGACTGTGCAGTAGTGAATGGGTTAAAAGTGGTGGTCAGGGGTGTGGTTCTGAGGGCTTTTAGAGAGAAGAGAGTCTGTTTCTCTGCTCTCTCTCTGCTTCCACCATCTTGCAATGTGAGACCCCGGGTCACTGTCGCCATCATCAGATGAACTTTGGACTTCCCAGCCTCAGAAACTGTAAGCAGTAAATTTCATTTTTTTATTTACCACCCAATTCTGTGTATTTTGTTATGACCAACAGAAATGGACTAATACAGGCAGTCTAGGTATGCTGCTAAGAAAATAACTGTCTGG
>NW_007743437.1:0-7090 GCF_000696425.1 Galeopterus variegatus | reverse complement strand
CAAAAAAAAAAAAAAAAAAAAAAAGACAGTAATTTATATGAACATGTGACTTACTTTTTTTTTTAATGAGGTATATTTTATTTTAAATTCACAGTTCTTTATGAATGTGAATGAAACAAGTGATATATAGTTAATACATTTAACATTTAAATTAATACATCTGCCTCTAAAATACGACAGGGAAACAGTTCTGCTTTCTCATGGGCTTCGTCGGTGTTCCATCAGACCAGGCCCGGTGTTCAGGCACACACAAGTGAATAGCTCCACGGTGGTGGTTCACAGAATCAATAAAGTTCCAAATTAAGAGAGACTATGTTCTCATGTATCCTGCATAGGCCGTAGAATAGAGTAATGAAGAGGATGGGCTCTGCCACCAGGTGGCCTGACTCAATTTCAGGATTAAAGGCTGGCCAGTGAGCTCACCTGGGAGAACATAGTGCTGATAACACCAAGGTCATGGGTGTGGAGGCCTGTACTGGCCAGCCGCCAAAAACAAAACAAAACAAAAGTCCTGGCTTTATCCATCACTGTGTTACCTTGGACAAGTTACTTAATCTGTTTATGCCTCAGTTCCTCATTCTTAAATGAGGGTGATAATAGTATCCAACTCATAGGATGCTTGTAAGGATTATGGGAGTTGATGCATGTAATATGCTTAAAATAGTGCCTGGTACCTAGAAAAAAATGTTAGCTACGACAATGACATACTTTATATTGAGATCATATTTAAAGTCATGGGAATGGACGTCATTAGTTAGGGAAAGAATAAAGAGGAGGGAAGAAAAGAGCCCAAGATTGAGCTTTGATGAACTCCAACTTGTTAAACTCACTTTTGAAAACTCATAATCTTAGCTGTTTTCAGGAGTCAGGTATGTAAGTAAATGCATGAAGAGACACAGATGCAAGTGGTGGGGACGTGTANTGTTTTTTCTCAGTAAGCTCTATGTTTGTTTTGGATACTTGAACCCAAAGTGAGCAATTTATGAAAGAGCAGGCTGGATAGAGAGAAACATCTGGAGGAAGAGCCCTGGCTTCTCAATTTGTAGGAATCATGAAGAACAGCAACAGGATAGAGCAGAATGACCTGAAGCCACCTCACTGTGAATCTAAGGTGGGCTGTTGGAGGTCGGCCCCTCCTACATTCAGGACGCATCAGGAGTGGCTCTGGAGCTGGTGGCCCAGAATCAAGTCCCTGCTCTGCCCTCTGCATCTGCTTTGTGTGACCTAGGTCCAAGTCTTTCTTTTTCTCAGTTGCCTCATTTATAACATTGGGTCAATGATAGAATCTACTGCACAGGATTATGTAGCAATTGAGTTAATGAGGATACAGGGCTTTAAAAAGTGTTTCGCATTTAGTAAATAAATGTTAACTGTTCAGATTAAAGAATTTAAAAAAAATTCCTAAAACAGAGATCTGGAATGACTACGTTTAGCAGGATAGCACTGGTTTTCTAGTGGCGGAGAAAGTAAGAATCTCTCTCTTCTACTCAAGGCTGTGGTAGTTATAGCTCCTGCCACACTCTGTCCTCAATCCCTGGGCCAAGATAAGTTTCCAAGAATAATGGCTTCATTTTGTCCCACAGCAGGAAGACTGGGGATTAGAACTAATTTATATACATATTTATCTTGGCCAAGGAATGAAGAAGAAGATAAGGGCACTATAAAGCTCTCACTGGATAACCCAGATTACCCTGCGCTGTGGCCTTGACTCCCACTCATTTGTCCAGAGTTGTCTGCCTCCTTAAGAACGTTTTGCTGTTTCTAAAGGAAAACTAAGCATATTGATTTACTTCCTTGACTACCCTATTCCCCATTGATTTGAGACCTAGAAGACACCTTTTGATTTATGTCCCACACCCTTTATCTGCCAACATTGTCCCCAAGCCTATGTCTGGGTCCCATCGGTATCTCTGCCTATATGTCTGCTTGAAAACCTGTGGATTAGAGAAGATCACCTCCAAGATCTTGTCCAAACTGAAGACAAGATTATTGGAACTGTGAGGTTCTGCTCTGCTCTCCTGCCATGCCCCAAGATTTCTGTGACACTGGAAATCTCTTTTTGCCTTTCCATCTAGACCCTCTTGCCCACATGCTGCTGAGCCCTTGGTAAAAGTCCCAAGGTGAGGACTTGCTCTGTGTCTGGGGCTCCTATGTATTCAGTATGTCCCATTAGCACAAGATTGTTAAAAGTTCAGCCAGTTTCTCCTTTCCCCTGCAAAATCCCTCACTCAATGACAGGCCTGCTTTGTTATTTGCTCCACCAGATTAAAGCTGCTTCTAGTCCTAGCTCATGTATGAAAGATTTATCCCTCTCTGAGATTTAGTTTCCTCTAAATTTCTTTGTGTCCTCAGCTTCCTATTGGGTTAAAAAATATGCATAATTTTGTAATTTAAATGGTGTTTCCTCTTTGTTATGGTGGGAATGTTGGTCAATGGTTACCATCTTTAACATAACCAGAGGCAGGACTTTGAAGACCCTCTGTTTTTGGAAATATGAAAAATACTTTATGAATATGAATTTGTGTCATTTTACATATTTACTCTAGTCCTCCGTGGACTGATTTAATTTAAAAATATTTGGTGTCCAGGTGGAAAGAATTTTGCTTTTATTTCCAGTCCTCCATTCAACAGTCAGTCTTCAAAATTCTTCTTTGCTTCTTGGTTTCTACTTCTTCTCCACCCACCTTTCATATGTACTTTCTCTGATATGGAAGGTGCATTACTCTTAGGTTATTCACTGAAATTCAGCTCCATAGTATCTCTCCCTTCCAAAGGAGTGCTCTTCACGGTGCTCAGAAGACAAAGTGCTCAGAGGACGTTGCGACTTCCAACTACTGGGACTCTGATGCTGAGAAGGCATTAGTAGTTGGGGGAGACTGATGCATTTATTTCTTTTAATATGTAGAACTTAATTACAAAGGTAATGAAGAATGCTCATAAAAATATCACATCATAGTATACCTGTGGAAATATTCAAGTTTGTGAAAGGAATTTTCTGAGAGATACAGTGAATCTTAGTGATCTTCCTTACCAAAGAGGGAAAGAATGCATCCCAAGCTGGATATTACAGAGCAAAAGAACTCCCCTGCAAGACACAGCCAGAGAAAGGCAGTGGAAGAATAAGGAAGTTAAGGCAATTGTTGGCCCATAAAGTAATTCCTTTATTTATAATTTATAGCTTTTATCTTCTTTTTCAATTGGTATTAGTGACTAGGTTTGGTCTTGTTCGTGTATTTGTTTATTTTCGGGGCTGTCAGGGTAGTTGCATGTGACTTTTCTATCTTGTAGACAAGGCTGAGATGAAGTTTTTTTTCGTGCATTGCTGCAGGTGACACAGAGCTGCATGCTGTTCATATGCTTGATAGTCTTGAACTGTTTCTTATGCCAAAACTCTATCTTGTTGACAAGGCTGAGATGAAGTTCCTTTCGTGCATTGCTGCAGGTGACATGGAGTTGCATGCTGTTCATATGCTTGATAGTCTTGAACTGTTTCTTTTCTTTTTTTTTTAGGGGAAAAGCCTATTGCTTTTATTAATCATATTTTTATTGAGTAATCACATTGTGTCAGGTGCTGATCTGGTAGTCAGAACCTGAGTAGTGAACAAGACAAGGCTTGTGGAGTTTCCAATCAGTAGGCAAAGACAGCTGACAAGAAAAGACTCAGGGAAGTGCCAGGTGGAGAATGAAATGGTGATGTGATAGGAGGGTAGCTGATTTTAGACTGGAGAGTTACAAAAGACTTCTCAGGAGGTCACACTGAGATCAGAATGACAAGAAAAATCTGGCCCCGTGAGGGCAGGGAATAACATGAGTCAGGGATGAGACAGTTCCCCAGCAAGAGTGAACTCAGCATGTTCAACGAACAGGAAGGGGTCAGTGTGCATGTGCCTTGTAAGGAGAAGGATGATCAGGAAGGGCTTTGCAGCAAGAGTAGGGAGGGTGGGTTTTATTCCCGTGTATTGGGAAGCCACTGGAGTGTATCAAGCAAAGAACAACAATATCTGTTTACCTTTTAAAAACCTGTGGCGTACACTAGCATTAATAAAGCAAATGTATTTCATAGGGCCTAGCCTCCAAAGCCCTGTAGCTTCAGGTATAACCTAACCTTTTAAAATTACATATGGAAATGTTAAGCTTGCAAAAGACAGGAAACTTTCCCCTGGATAAAGTCTCTGTTGTAGATAAAGAATTGTCACATAGCAAAATTGCTGGCTCAAGGACAGATGCCCTTGGAGAAGGTTAAGCTAAAGTTACTTGATTGTTATGTAAAAATACTAAGGAAATTGCTGTAGGAAAAGACAGTATTTGCTAAGAACAAGCTTTTGTTGGTGGATAGACTTAACCTTTTGCAAATTGCATTATGGAATGTCACTTTATCTCACTGATGTTACCAGCTTCTATTGTTAAACTATACTTAGCCATAACTCTACCTACGTTCCTTTTTTGTAACCTCCTGTCCTGGAAAATAAATACTTGGAGAAGACCCCAGTTCAGTGTTATTTTTCCAAGGAGAAATGCCTCTCTCTCTATGGTTCCTGGAAAATTAACCCCTTTGGAACTTCTCACTGCTCAGAAGAAATGGGCTTTGAACAATCCTTTTTGCATCTCCATCACCCAGGGGAAGAGAGGTGACAAAAACCTATAATACAGATGCTCAACATCATTAGTCATTAAGGAAAAGCAAATCAAAACTGTAATGAGATGCTACCTCACAACTACTAGATGGTTATTTAAAAAAGTAAAGACAAAAACAAAACACAACAGACAATAATAAGTGCTGATGAGGATGTGGAGAAATTGGAATCCTAGTACATCGCTGGTAGGAATGTAAAATGGTGTAGCCACTGTGCAAAACAGTTTGATTGTTCCTCGAAAAGTTAATCATGGAGATACTATATGACCCAGAAATTCTACTCTTAGGCTGACATTCAAAAGAAGTGAACATATGTACAAGAATATTCATAAGCAATATTATTCACAACAGCCAAAGGGTAAAAACAACCCAAATGTCTACCAACTAGTGAATGGATAAATAAAATGTGGTATACTCATACAATTAAATATTAGTAGGCCATAAAAGGAATGATATTCTGATACATGCTATAATATTGATGAACCTTGAAAACATTAAAGTGAAAGAAGACAGACAAAAAAGGTTACATATTGTAGATTCCATTTATATAAAATGTCCAGAATTGGTTTTCACCCCAAAAGGAAACCTCATGCCCATTAAGTAGTCTCTCTCCCTTCTTGTCTTCCCCAAGTTCCAGATCTGGTCAGAAAGCAGACAAGTGGTTATCTCGGGTAATGAAAATGTTCTGGAACTGCAGAAGCTCTATGTCTTCATGGTTTTCAGACCCAGGAGCATTCTCCATCAATATGGTGAACATCACTTTCACATTCATGTTCACCATATCCAACTCACTGAGCAATTTTCCAATCTGTTCTGGGACCAATATAATAGTTGAGATGTTGGGAACAATTACAGAAGGAAGAGCTAGTGCAGTAGGGACTGATGCTGGTGGGCTGGATGAGATCTGAGCAGTCTCCTGTCCTACTGTCTCAGCCTCTGCATGTGCATCTGAGGAAGGAAGAGCCGGTGCAGTAGGGATGGATGCGGGTGGGCTGGGTGAGGTCTGAGCAGTCTCCTGTCCTACTGTTTCAGCCTCTGCATCTGCATCTGAGGAAGGAGACTGACCACCTTTCTTAAGCAGGTCCAGATACACTTCTTTCACTTCACTTATATCCTCACCTCCTGGGAAACCCTGCAACCATGTCTTAATGAAATTCAAGATTCTATTCTGAATGTGTAATGGCAAGGTGTATCTGGGATTCAGCAACTTAACTAGACTATCTTTAAAAAATTCCTTCATCACAACCAGAGACGGGAAACTTGGACCACAGTTCTGCATGTATATGTCAATAAGTGACAAGGTAAGTTGAATTTCCTTATGAATGTAGTGTGTGGATAGCCTTTTCTTCAAAGCTTTTACTGCATCTTTTGGCCCATCCCTGGCAGTGTGAATTATGTCACAGATGTGCATAAACTGGCCCCTGTCTTCAGTCTGAACTCCAGCANCATTAAGTAGTCTTTCTCCCTTCTTGTCTTCCCCAAGTTCCAGATCTGGTCAGAAAGCAGATGAGTGGTTATCTCGGGTAATGAAAATGTTCTGGAACTGCAGAAGCTCTATGTCTTCATGGTTTTCAGACCCAGGAGCATTCTCCATCAATATGGCGAACATCACTTTCACATTCATGTTCACCATATCCAACTCACTGAGCAATTTTCCAATCTGTTCTGGGACCAATATAATAGTTGAGATGTTGGGAACAATTACAGAAGGAAGAGCTAGTGCAGTAGGGACTGATGCTGGTGGGCTGGGTGAGGTCTGAGCAGTCTCCTGGCCTACTGTCTCAGCCTCTGCATCTGCATCTGAGGAAGGAAGAGCCGGTGCAGTAGGGACGGATGCGGGTGGGCTGGGTGAGGTCTGAGCAGTCTCCTGTGCTACTGTCTTAGCCTCTGCATCTGTATCTGAGGAAGGAGACTGACCACCTTTCTTAAGCAGGTCCAGATACACTTCTTTCACTTCANAGGTTGGAAGCAAGCTGATATTAAAGCATTATAGGGCAAATATACTGATAAGGGAAAAAAGTAAAATATAAAATTGGATGTGCATTATGATCTCAAATTTGTAAAATTTAAGTATGACCTAGAAGAGAAATTTCCATGTGATTAACAGTATTTATTGCCAAATGACAAGGTAAGTGATAGTTGTTTTCCTCTACATACTTTTTCTTTTCTTTTTTTTTTTTATTTTATTTGGTCGATATACAATGTGGTTGATTATTGTGGCCCATTACCGAAACCTCCCTACTCCTCCCTCTCCCACCTCCCACCCAACAATGTCCTTTCTGTTTGCTTGTCCTGTCAACTTCAAGGAATTGTAATTGTTATGTCTTCTTCACCCCCTGCCCCGGGTTTTTTTTTTCTTTTGCATGTGTGAGAATTTATTTATTTATTTTTAGCTTCCACCAATAAGTGAGAACATGTGGTATTTCTGTTTCTGTGCCTGACTTGTTTCACTTAATA
>NW_007743436.1:33975-34949 GCF_000696425.1 Galeopterus variegatus | reverse complement strand
TGGGAGCTAAAAATTAATAAATAAATTCACACACACACACACACACAAAAAAAAAACAGGGAGGGTAGGGGGAAGGAGATATAACAACTACAATTACTTGAAGTTGATACGACAAGCAAACAGAAAGGACATTGTTGGGTGGGAAGGAGGAGAGGGAGGAGGGAGGGAGGTTTTGGTAAGGGGCAACAATAATCAACCACAATGTATATCAACAAAATAAAATTTAAAAAAAATTTTTTTTTTTTTTAAAATTTACTGTATGTTCTTAAATGGCTAGAAGAGAGGAGCTCAAATATTCTAATCACCAAGAAATGATACATTTTTGGGTGATTATGCTAGTTACCCTGATTTGATCATCACACATTGTATACATGTACAAAAATATAACTTTGTACCTTACAAATATGTACAGTCAATACATGTAAATTAACAAATAAATAAATAAATGAAATAATTGCCCCCAATAAAATATATA
The DNA here is from genome assembly GCF_000696425.1 of Galeopterus variegatus. NCBI lineage: Eukaryota > Metazoa > Chordata > Mammalia > Dermoptera > Cynocephalidae > Galeopterus > Galeopterus variegatus. The sequence goes on along the minus strand of NW_007743436.1, from coordinate 34,474 downwards.
AATAAGTAAATAAATGAACTCCAGGAATTGGAGGAGCAGAGAGATTAAGTTACTTACCTAAAGTCACATAGCAATTAATAGTGCAGTCAAACTTTAACTGGGCATGCCTTAGTTAGCAATTTGGAGGGAAAGTACCATTTACTGGATTGCCTATGGCCTGCCAGTAAAGATTTTATATACATTATTTCATTGAATCCTCTTACAAGGTAAGCACTTCTTTCCCACCGTACAGATAAGGAACCAGAAGTCCAGTGGTGAGTCTGGACTTGAAACCCTGATGTGTCTAGCTCCAAGGCCCAGGTTCTTCCCTGACAGAAGCTCCCCATGATGCTTGGTAAAGTCATAGAGAAGTTTGCCTCAAAGCCTAAATTAACACACGGCACCATGCTATGGTTTGAATGTGTCCCCCAAAGTTTGTGTGTTGGAAACAATTCCTAATGCACCATGAAGATGCTTAAAATTTAACTTCACTTCACCTTATGAAGTGTCATCCAAAAGT
>NW_007743436.1:30438-33927 GCF_000696425.1 Galeopterus variegatus | reverse complement strand
ACAACTACAATTACTTGAAGTTGATACAACAAGCAAACAGAAAGGACATTGTTGGGTGGGAAGGCGAAGAGGGAGGAGGGAGGGAGGTTTTGGTAAGGGGCAACAATAATCAACCACAATGTATATCAACAAAATAAAATTTAAAAAAAAAATTTTTTTTTTAAATTTACTGTATGTTCTTAAATGGCTAGAAGAGAGGAGCTCAAATATTCTAATCACCAAGAAATGATACAGTTTTGGGTGATTATGCTAATTACCCTGATTTGATCATCACACATTGTATACATGTACAAAAATATAACTTTGTACCTTACAAATATATACAGTCAGTACATGTAAATTAACAAATAAATAAATAAATGAAATAATTGCCCCCAATAAAATAAATAAATAAGTAAATAAATGAACTCCAGGAATTGGAGGATCGGAGAGATTAAGTTACTTACCTAAAGTCACATAGCAATTAATAGTGCAGTCAAACTTTAACTAGGCATGCCTTAGTTAGCAATTTGGAGGGAAAGTACCATTTACTGGATTGCCTAGGGCCTGCCAGTAAAGATTTTATATACATTATTTCATTGAATCCTCTTACAAGGTAAGCACTTCTTTCCCACCATACAGATAAGGAACCAGAAGTCCAGTGGTAAGTCTGGACTTGAAACCCTGATGTGTCTAGCTCCAAGGCCCAGGTTCTTCCCTGACAGAAGCTCCCCATGATGCTTGGTAAAGTCATAGAGAAGTTTGCCTCAAATCCTAAATTAACACACAGCACCATGCTATGGTTTGAATGTATCCCCCAAAGTTTGTGTGTTGGAAACAATTCCCAGTGCACCATGAAGATGCTTAAAATTTAACTTCACTTCACCTTATGAAGTGTCATCCAAAAGTTGTATGTCACTACTAGCCTGACATGCAACTTTTGGATGTTTAATAAAAATTCTTTGTTGATAGGATGGTTTTGTGGTCCTTGACAGAAAACAAATACCTCAGTCCCTAGTACAGTTCCTGATACTCAGGAGGTATGGTACAAATGATGAATTGAAGGTCACTGGGGGCAGACTGACATTAGCATTCCAGGATATATCAGAAACATGGCTTGTGCCAGAGAATAAGAGAGAAAACTTCCAGAGATGCACTCTTTTGATCCATTTGGTTGGCCCAGATTTCCACTTTGCCTGCCTATTCAATCTGACCCAGGCATCCTTTAGATCTGGAAGTACCTAGCTAATGACTTCTGTCTCTAGCCTACAGGGAGAAAAGAATGTGACCAGCCAGCACTTGGACTTTATCTGCAAGTGTCAAATAAGAAAAGGAGTACTGGAGAAGGTATTGGCAGCAGTGTTAATGAGACTGTTGTGTATTTCAGTTGATGATGTTAGTTTAGAGGAGGATAGAGGCATGGAAAAGAACGGCTTAGTCTGGAGAAGGCTGATAACCTTGTCCCAGTCAGAAGCCTTCACCTCCCCTAAGACACAGCACACTTATGGACAGTTGGATGGGTCATGGAATACTGACAAGAAGGAGCTCTTCAGAAATAGCCACATGGTGACTTGTGCTGGTATGGATGGGGCAGTGCATGATGGAACTGTGACATCATCTTGCTAGTACTTCTTCCAATTTCTAGTTGATTTGCCCGTTCTAAGTAAGGAACCCCAGGTCTGATAAAATGGCAAAAAATTCTATCAGCCATGTGGGGACATAGTCATTGTCCTGACCCATCCAAGGTAAAATTCACTCCTGCAGTAGCTAACACATATCAGGCCTGTGTGCTTTGCCAAGCATGGTGCTGTGTAGTCTAGGAGCATTGTCTCATTTGCTTTTCACAACAGCCCTGGATTAGGAGCTTCTGTCATTGCCCATTTACAGGGGAAGAAACAATCCCCCAGGCGGTAAGTGGCAGAGATGAGATCTGAACTTGTCGATCCATCTTTGAAAGCCTTTCCAGGCCTTTTCACCAGGGTTATTGGCTGAAAGCTATACACCATAATAACATCCCTGAAGGGCCATTGGGACCATCTGCTTCAGTTCCCTCATTTCACAGATGTAGACACTGAGACCTCGGAAGAGGAAAGAACTTCTCCAAGCTCCTACAGTGAGTATACAGCAGAACTGGAAATAGAACTGAGATGTGTCACTTCTTCAGCTAATCCCTTGGGCAGGGCACTGTGATCCCATGAGAAAAACTACGGCATCTCTGCTTCATCAGATCAGCCTGTGAAAGAACGCAGATGCATGGGGTGCAAGCAGGAGATCATGTGCTCTGTTCACTGATGAATGCCCAGGCCTGGAGTGGCAAGTGCGTTTCAAGAAATGGATGAATTCTGTGAGCAGATAAAACCAAAATCCTACATTAATGCACAGGAGGATTTTCCTAATATTGCTTGGGGACCAAGAGAGGATGAACTGTTAGCTCTTGGGGGACAAAGACTGTCTACCCTTAACTCCTGACATATAATAAGTAATTGGCAAATATTTTATTGAATAAATGAATTAATAAAAGGAGACAATAGAGGAGGTGACATTTGGGCTGAAACTTAAAGAGGAGAAAGGATGTTTCAGTTGGAAGAAAGGAAGAAAGCATGTGGAAGAGGGGGATAAGACATTTAAAGAGCATCATGTTTTGGTAAAGTTTTAAGCTTGGTGAGACTGGAAGGAAAAAGCATAAAGAGATGAGCTTAGAAAACAAGACTGATATTTTGGAGCTCTGTTGTTAGGTATGCATATGTTTATAATTGTTATATCTTCTTAATAAATTGATCCTTTTATCAATATATAATGTCTTCCTTTGTCTCTTGCAACAAATTTTGTCTTAAAGTTTATTTTAAAATCTGATATTACTATAGCCTTCCCAGCTCCATTTTGGTTACTATTTGTATGGAATAGTAATTATCTTTTTCCTGTCAACCTGTTTGTGTCTTTGGATTTAAAGTGAGTCTTTTGTAGACAGCATACAGCCTAATCATGCTTTTTATCCAGGGTCTGATTTGGGGGAACCTGGTGTACCTTGATAAAGAGTTGGGACTTTACTCTGTAATGAATGAGGAACCCACAGCCATGTTTAAACAGACGGTTGGTATAATCAGATATCTCTGCTTAGACAAATGATAACGGAAGGCCTGTAGAGGGGGGAATGCAGCAGGAGAGGAAATGTTGGGGGGCACTCTCTCCCAGCACTCTCTCCTGTGCTGTTCTCTCACCACCTGCAGCTCTTGTTGCCTCTTTCCAGCTCAGGGTGAAATGACACTGAAGACACTTCACGGGGACATGTGGATGCCTGCTCTTGCTGGACTCATCTATGCATCCCCTCGCTGACACTAAAAGGCAACCTTACTATGCAGGGCTTTTATTGGCCTGTCATGCTCTTCTAGATGTGAGTTTTGCAGCTTCTAAGATAGTTTAAGAGATAGAGTCATGCTAAATTATTCCAAAATTGTTCCTTGTATGTTTTTCATGTGTATTGTAAGACCCTGACATTCGATGACATGATTT
>NW_007743436.1:4876-29522 GCF_000696425.1 Galeopterus variegatus | reverse complement strand
CTAATAAAATTTTGGGAAGAACTTGGCAGGAGCCAACTCAGGAAAAGGAAGCATTAGAAAATGATTTTAGCTCTGACTTGTGTCCTCATGTCTAGGCTCCAAGGGAATGGCAAAGTCTTGGTTCTTTCCTGCACCTGTGACAGATGTCACTAATCAATAATGGCTTTTCACCCCAGTTGACTTGGCGGCAATCTGAATCCTTTTTCACACAGCATTCCAGGCAGCCTTGAGCAACCCATCCTAGTGGTTTTGCAAGATAAAAATATTTTGTCCACCCTGCTCCCAGTAAATGGAGCAAATCTCATTAGGAGATGACTCAAACATCCTTCCTGGGGCTGACTCACAGGGAATAAAGAAATCCCCAGTACACAGTGGGTGCTTTACCTCTGAGGCATTTTGTTTGGGGGCCAGTAGGATCCTGTTATAGTCTGAGGTCTGTCACTGCCTTTGTGCCTTCTGCTTGAGAGCAAGGAACAGTGGTGGTGGCTGAGGATCAGGACAGGTGCAGTTAGCTATGACGTCAGCAACACCTGCTCTGTTAGACTGTTCAGTTGTGTCTTCACCTGGCTGTGGAGAATATTCCCACACATCCCTATTTAACAGCAGACAGATAAAGACTCTAAGAAAGAAAGTCTAGCAGAGTCAGCTCCTGCCTTCCTCCCTCGGTCTAGGAACTTTTAAGGCTACCAATGCTCAGAAAGCTGCCTATGAACAACTGTAATTAGGGCAGAAGCCAGCAGGGGTCTCTGGGAACTACCTAGAAATAGAAGCTCCCCCCCTCCAACACACACACACATGTGGGAGTCCAGAGGAAGAGAAGGGAAGAGATTGTCCTCCCACAGCTGAACTGTGAGCAGTCAGGCCGCCCTTCCCGCTCTCCAACCACCTCTGACCACGCCTGTTCTCTGCAGATTCTCGGTGAAAGCCATGTTGCTGGTTCTCAGCACAGGGCCACCCTCTCATTCCCTCTGTGACTCAGACTACCTGCTGCCTGAGCTTGGAGGCCTGGTTCCCCATATGCAAACTGGGGATTCAGATAAAACGATGGCAATGCCCCTGCCTTACAGTGTTGCTCTCAAGAGTAAAAGAGCAAATGATGTGTGAAAGAAACTACCAGTTAAATGCCGCATTTTCACCCTCTTGGTCTCGCTGTGAATTAAGCCTGTGAGGGGATGTTTGGCTGTAAGGCCTCATCTCCTATTTCCAGTGGGCCCAGCTTTGTTGCCTATAAAGGGATGCCAGGCATGGGTGAGAAGAGGTGGGTAGAGATTTTTTGTACCACTGCAGTTCGTCCCTCACATCTACTTCTGCAGAAGCCTCCTGTCCCTTGCCTTCTGCCCAAGGTAGGTCTGGTATCAAGTGGGCCTAGACAGGATGCACTGGTTCCTGTCCCAAGCCCCCTGCACCTTACACTTTGGAATTGTGCCTAGCTTCGAAGCAGCCTTCCTCGTGTCTGTTGCCCCCGGCTTGGTTGGAAGGTGGCAGGGGATGAGGAAAGAGTGCTGAGGGTGGGCGCACATAGGAGACGGTGTCTGACTCGAGGGCATGTCCAAGCCTGACCGGCCTCATTTGCAAAGACAGCATGTGCTGCAGACAGAGGGCAGCTGTCAGCTCTTTCCAAGACCCTGGCCACACACCCTTGCTCACTCCTGCAGTCACAGAAGGAGGTGGGCAAGGAGCAGAGGCAGGAGGAAAAGGAAGGGAGAGGAAAAACAGAGGGAAGAAAAGGGGGAGAAGGGGAGGAAAAGAAGTCAGAAAAAGGGACAGCAAAGAGTCAAGGCTATGGAGAAGGAAGCTGAAGTGACAAAGGACACAAGAAAAGGAAGGAAGGGAGTAACTGGTGAGGCACGGAGAGAGACAAAGCCAAAACAGGAGGAGACACATCTGGCTTCCATCAGGGAGACTGATAACTTGGTCTCAGTCTGAAATCGAGTTCGTATTTTAAGGGTAAATTAAAATGCGCAAAATCCAAGGAGCTTCCTTGACGGTTTTAGTGTTATAAGGTAGTGATTTTCTCCCGTCTCAGTGAGGTTTGAGAAAATGCAGGGCTACGGCAGGTGTTTGCTGCCCTGCTGGTGCAGCCGGGCTCTGCGTGCTCCCTGCGGATGGGAACTTGCTTGAAACTCCATGTTGATTTTACTTAAGTCTGAATTATCCCCTCTCCTGGCTCTAAATCAGACTATTAGAGCTAAAAGGGAGTTATTTCTTCAGACCCAACCTTTCCCTTAAGCTTGAGACATAGATTTCAATCAGCCTGATGCAGGTTTCCACGTGGACCTCAGACTCAGCAGGTCCACACACAGCTTCTTGTCTCTGCGGTCCTCCAGGCTCCCTGCACATCATCATGATGTCTGTGAACAGCACGCTGTCCACCCTGTCCCCAACCCCTGAGACCCCCCCAATGCTCCTCTTGCTCAACCTCCACATCACATTAGTCACAAGGCCTGCCTAGGCCACCAGGAGTATTCTCTCACAGGACCCTTGTCACCTCTCTAGTTCAGCCCTCACCTCTCGTCAGCCCATGACAACAGCTTCCTGCCTCCTGTCCTGTCAGAGAGCTGTCTTTAGATACAGATACAGGTATTTATATAGATATGGGTATGGGTGTGTGTGTGTGTGTGTGTGTGTGTGTGTGCACGTGTGTGTGTGTTTTAACGATCTTCTGCAGAATAAAGTCCACACTCTCCACTTGGCCTACAAAACCCTTCCTATCATACTCCATCCTGTCTCTGAGGTGCATATTATATCCCTCGCCTTTAATTCCAACAACAGTGCAGTTGCTAATCTCTGAAATCATTTTTACTGTTCTCTAAACACTTACGGGTTTCCATCAAGTGTGAAATGTTGAGCTGGTCACTGGGATCCGGAGAGGAACAAGACACTCTGCTCTCAAGAAGTGCAGGCTAATAGCCCAAGCCCACAAACACAGCCCAGACATCACATGGGTTACCCGCTCTATAAAAGTTAATGCACTTGGCACAGATTCCCATTTCATGCTGTGTTAGTTTTCCATTGCTGCATAATAAATTGCCACAAACTTAGTGGCTTATAACAACAGACAGGTTTTTTTTAGCTCCAGGTTCCCATGGGTTAGGAGTCTGGGTGCAGCTTAGCTGGTTCCTCTGCTCAGGATCTCACAAAGTAACCGTCAAGGTGTTGGCTGGGTTGTGCTCCTGTCTGGAGCTTGGAGTAGTCCTCCAAGCTCCTGTGATTGTTGGCCCTCATGGTTGTAGGACAGGTTCCACTTTCATGCTGGTCATTAGCTGGAGGCTGCTCTCAGGTCCCAGAAACCACCTCAGTTCTTTGCCATGTGCTGTCACAAACCCTCACAGCACAGCAGCTCACTTCAAGGTTGGCAGAAGAATCTCTACCTCCAGGCTGCAATGCCAGAGTCTTATATAATGTGACATAACCACAGGTGTGACTGTCCCCTTGCCTTTTCCATATAACAAAACTTAAGCAAAGGAGTGACATCCTGTCACCTTTGCCATCTTTTGTTGTCAGAAGCAATTCACAGGTTCTGCTCACACTCAGGGAGGCAATTATCAAGGGCAGGCCTCATTAGGAGGTGCCACTATGCACATTCTTTGTAAATTCTTCTCAAGATTTAACTGCATCCCATGTACAGGAGGGTGGGTAGAGTCTCAGCTTCTGGGTAAGGATGCCTGTTTCTGCTAAGTTAGTTAAGCTGTGGGACACCACACTGTCCCTTCTCCCTAAGCATTGACCCAGCCATGGACTTCAACTCCATGTTCCATGACAACCAAAGACAAACCACTCACAGAAGGCTGTGGTGGGTGGTTTGCACTGTTTGCAAGAACATGGTTTCTAAAAACCTACAATTTTAGACAATCTTGCTATTAAAAATTCTCCAGCATGTGGTTAAGTTATATTCTCTCCTCTTCTTGGTGAATCCTGGCCCTCAACACCAATCCCCATCTCCTACTTCTGGTAAATGTTTATTGCTGAGTAGATCATCAGTCTCATGCCTTCAGGGTTACAACTTCTATCTCAATGAGGTTGGTAAGGTATCTCACTAGACAAGGGCAGTTCCCTCCCTAAGAGGAATTCTAGTGCCACATATTAAGATAGTATGTTTTTATTTAGCATACAGTGCAACCAAACAATTGCAAAATGGTAACAGGTTTTGAAGGGAAGGGAAGGGATCACACAGAGGAGCCTGCAGAGAGCAACTGGGTTCAGGAAAAGCTCTGGAGGCACAATATGCCTGGCGTGGCTAGGCACATGGGTTCAAGGAGTTTGAGGAATTGCTATCACTCAGCATAGCTGGCCTGGGAGCGGGTAATCAGCAGGAGATGGTGAGGCTGTGAGGAGTGTGAGGACAGATCATGAGAGGTCTACACCATTGCTAAGGGAGAAGATCTCTGTTTCCATGAATGTTTGCACTGTCTGCATATGCATGTGTTGTTTATGATGCCTAAGAGGCCATGCTCCAGGCCAGGTCAAAACACATAAAATGGAGAATGTTCTGGATAAACTGGGTTATATGATCAACCCCAGCTAAGCCTGGAATATCATTCTAACCTCTGGGCCATAGCACCTCCTGGATGCTTTCAACCCTGTATTGCCAAAGAATCTGGTAGACACTTGGATCATAACCCCAACCACACTCTCCTGTAATTATTTGTCCTCTGTTTCCCTCACAGAACTAAGGAGTCCATGAAAATGAGGACTAGGTTTTGTTCATGTTTGTGTCCTTCAGACCAGTACTATACCCGGGACAAAAGAGGCCCTCAATAAATTGATATTAAATCACAATAAAATAATAGCTAACCCTTAATGAATGCTAACTATCTGCCAGGCACTCTTCTTGGCACCTAACATGGATTATGGGCACTTTCCTTAAATTCAATTTATGGATAAGGAAACCAAGATGTAGAGAGGTTGTATAATTTTCCTAAAAACAGAGATTATATGAGAAGGAAGAGGATTCTAATCCAGGTCTAAACTCCAGGGCCTATGAATGAATGAAATGAAGTCTTGAGAGAACTACAGTGTGGGCTTTCAGGGTCTTCTGAGCACGACTGAGTTCCCCGCATGCTTCCCACGGCTTCCTGGATGGTCAGCAATGAGCATGTGTCTGGGAGAGCAACATGATCCTAAAGAGCTGATGGAATAATTCCCCACATCCGTTGTCTCCTGTGGTCCTCACACTTGTTGGGAGCTCCAGGAAGATTCATTATTCCCATTCTACAGATGAGATGACCCAGTTTTCCGAAGTCAACGAGCTGCTCAAAATCATGTAAAGAGCACCAAAGCCTCCTTTTGAGCCCATGTGTTTGGACTCCAAACTCCGTGGTTGTTTTACTGACAACTCAGTTACTCTGATGGTAACAATGCCTTCTGATGAGTTTCTTCATTTCTAAAAAGAGAAGATCATATCTACCTTGGGAGGTTGTTGTGAGGATAATGAGCTGTTATGTGAAAAGCAGCAAGTCATAGGTGCTCACTAAATGGTGTTGGTGGGAGTTGATTTTTTTCCATCATCATCACCATCACCTGAGAAGAAATTTGGGGCTCTGGGTAGGCAGATTCCAGGCATGGGTCAGAGTCATGAATTTCAAGTAAAATAGCCAAACACAGGAGGGAGTTGGGAATCTTGTTTAAGTTTCTAAGCAGAATTGTCAACACAGAGATTCAGACCTGCTGAGCNAGGCCGCCAGGAGGATTCTCTCACAGGACCCTTGTCACCTCTCTAGTTCAGCCCTCACCTCTCGTCAGCCCATGACAACAGCTTCCTGCCTCCTGTCCTGTCAGAGAGCTGTCTTTAGATACAGATACAGGTATTTATATAGATATGGGTATGGGTGTGTGTGTGTGTGTGTGTGTGTGTGTGTGCACGTGTGTGTGTCAGATACAGGTATTTATATAGATATGGGTATGGGTGTGTGTGTGTGTGTGTGTGTGTGTGTGCATGTGTGTGTGCGTTTTAACGATCTTCTGCAGAATAAAGTCCACACTCTCCACTTGGCCTACAAAACCCTTCCTATCATACTCCATCCTGTCTCTGAGGTGCATATTATATCCCTCGCCTTTAATTCCAACAACAGTGCAGTTGCTAATCTCTGAAATCATTTTTACTGTTCTCTAAACACTTACGGGTTTCCATCAAGTGTGAAATGTTGAGCTGGTCACTGGGATCCGGAGAGGAACAAGACACTCTGCTCTCAAGAAGTGCAGGCTAATAGCCCAAGCCCACAAACACAGCCCAGACATCACATGGGTTACCCGCTCTATAAAAGTTAATGCACTTGGCACAGATTCCCATTTCATGCTGTGTTAGTTTTCCATTGCTGCATAATAAATTGCCACAAACTTAGTGGCTTATAACAACAGACAGGTTTTTTTTAGCTCCAGGTTCCCATGGGTTAGGAGTCTGGGTGCAGCTTAGCTGGTTCCTCTGCTCAAGATCTCACAAAGTAACCGTCAAGGTGTTGGCTGGGTTGTGCTCCTGTCTGGAGCTTGGAGTAGTCCTCCAAGCTCCTGTGATTGTTGGCCCTCATGGTTGTAGGACAGGTTCCACTTTCATGCTGGTCATTAGCTGGAGGCTGCTCTCAGGTCCCAGAAACCACCTCAGTTCTTTGCCATGTGCTGTCACAAACCCTCACAGCACAGCAGCTCACTTCAAGGTTGGCAGAAGAATCTCTACCTCCAGGCTGCAATGCCAGAGTCTTATATAATGTGACATAACCACAGGTGTGACTGTCCCCTTGCCTTTTCCATATAACAAAACTTAAGCAAAGGAGTGACATCCTGTCACCTTTGCCATCTTTTGTTGTCAGAAGCAATTCACAGGTTCTGCTCACACTCAGGGAGGCAATTATCAAGGGCAGGCCTCATTAGGAGGTGCCACTATGCACATTCTTTGTAAATTCTTCTCAAGATTTAACTGCATCCCATGTACAGGAGGGTGGGTAGAGTCTCAGCTTCTGGGTAAGGATGCCTGTTTCTGCTAAGTTAGTTCAGCTGTGGGACACCACACTGTCCCTTCTCCCTATGCATTGACCCAGCCATGGACTTCAACTCCATGTTCCATGACAACCAAAGACAAACCACTCACAGAAGGCTGTGGTGGGTGGTTTGCACTGTTTGCAAGAACATGGTTTCTAAAAACCTACAATTTTAGACAATCTTGCTATTAAAAATTCTCCAGCATGTGGTTAAGTTATATTCTCTCCTCTTCTTGGTGAATCCTGGCCCTCAACACCAATCCCCATCTCCTACTTCTGGTAAATGTTTATTGCTGAGTAGATCATCAGTCTCATGCCTTCAGGGTTACAACTTCTATCTCAATGAGGTTGGTAAGGTATCTCACTAGACAAGGGCAGTTCCCTCCCTAAGAGGAATTCTAGTGCCACATATTAAGATAGTATGTTTTTATTTAGCATACAGTGCAACCAAACAATTGCAAAATGGTAACAGGTTTTGAAGGGAAGGGAAGGGATCACACAGAGGAGCCTGCAGAGAGCAACTGGGTTCAGGAAAAGCTCTGGAGGCACAATATGCCTGGCGTGGCTAGGCACATGGGTTCAAGGAGTTTGAGGAATTGCTATCACTCAGCATAGCTGGCCTGGGAGCGGGTAATCAGCAGGAGATGGTGAGGCTGTGAGGAGTGTGAGGACAGATCATGAGAGGTCTACACCATTGCTAAGGGAGAAGATCTCTGTTTCCATGAATGTTTGCACTGTCTGCATATGCATGTGTTGTTTATGATGCCTAAGAGGCCATGCTCCAGGCCAGGTCAAAACACATAAAATGGAGAATGTTCTGGATAAACTGGGTTATATGATCAACCCCAGCTAAGCCTGGAATATCATTCTAACCTCTGGGCCATAGCACCTCCTGGATGCTTTCAACCCTGTACTGCCAAAGAATCTGGTAGACACTTGGATCATAACCCCAACCACACTCTCCTGTAATTATTTGTCCTCTGTTTCCCTCACAGAACTAAGGAGTCCATGAAAATGAGGACTAGGTTTTGTTCATGTTTGTGTCCTTCAGACCAGTACTATACCCGGGACAAAAGAGGCCCTCAATAAATTGATATTAAATCACAATAAAATAATAGCTAACCCTTAATGAATGCTAACTATCTGCCAGGCACTCTTCTTGGCACCTAACATGGATTATGGGCACTTTCCTTAAATTCAATTTATGGATAAGGAAACCAAGATGTAGAGAGGTCGTATAATTTTCCTAAAAACAGAGATTATATGAGAAGGAAGAGGATTCTAATCCAGGTCTAAACTCCAGGGCCTATGAATGAATGAAATGAAGTCTTGAGAGAACTACAGTGTGGGCTTTCAGGGTCTTCTGAGCACGACTGAGTTCCCCGCATGCTTCCCAGGGCTTCCTGGATGGTCAGCAATGAGCATGTGTCTGGGAGAGCCACATGATCCTAAAGAGCTGATGGAATAATTCCCCACATCCGTTGTCTCCTGTCAGAACTACAGTGTGGGCTTTCAGGGTCTTCTGAGCACGACTGAGTTCCCCGCATGCTTCCCACGGCTTCCTGGATGGTCAGCAATGAGCATGTGTCTGGGAGAGCAACATGATCCTAAAGAGCTGATGGAATAATTCCCCACATCCGTTGTCTCCTGTGGTCCTCACACTTGTTGGGAGCTCCAGGAAGATTCATTATTCCCATTCTACAGATGAGATGACCCAGTTTTCCGAAGTCAACGAGCTGCTCAAAATCATGTAAAGAGCACCAAAGCCTCCTTTTGAGCCCATGTGTTTGGACTCCAAACTCCGTGGTTGTCTTACTGACAACTCAGTTACTCTGATGGTAATGATGCCTTCTGATGAGTTTCTTCATCTCTAAAATGAGAAGATCATATCTACCTTGGGAGGTTGTTGTGAGGATAATGAGCTGTTATGTGAAAAGCAGCAAGTCATAGGTGCTCACTAAATGGTGTTGGTGGGAGTTGATTGTTTCCATCATCATCACCATCACCTGAGAAGAAATTTGGGGCTCTCGGTAGGCAGATTCCAGGCATGGGTCAGAGTCATGAATTTCAAGTAAAATAGCCAAACACAGGAGGGAGTTGGGAATCTTGTTTAAGTTTCTAAGCAGAATTGTCAACACAGAGATTCAGACCTGCTGAGCAGGAGGTTTATTGATCAGAAAATGTGATCAGGATCACCAAGGGTCAAAGCCAGGGCTTGGGTCCCAGCCAAGGCCAGGAGCAGACATTTCCATCCTCCTTACACCGTAGTCATTACCATCACAGCATTAAACACCTTTCTGTTTGTCTGCACTGTGAGCTCAAGAGGACAGATCCAGCTTATTCATCATTGAATTCCAGCTCTGTGTTCCCAGTGTCTGCCATACAAATATTGAATGAATAAGTGAATGAATGAATGGATGAATGAACAAACAAAAAATCTCAACACAAAGAAATAATAAAGGCACGAGGTGATGGATGTGCTAAACACTCCGATTTGATTATTACACAATGTCTACATGTATCAAAATATCACACTATGCCCCATAAATATGTACAATTATTGTGTCAATTTAAAAAAAGACCTAGTTGAAATTTTTTTCAATTAAAGGAAATTCATTCATTCATTAGTTAGATTCTCCAGTCTCTTTGGATTGTGCATAAGGGCACTCTGCAGGCACAATATGCCTGGCGTGGCTAGGCACATGGGTTCAAGGAGTCTGAGGAATTGCTATCACTCAGCATAGCTGGCCTGGGAGCGGGTAATCAGCAGGAGATGGTGAGGCTGTGAGGAGTGTGAGGACAGATCATGAAAGGTCTACACCATTGCTAAGGGAGAAGATCTTGAGAGAACTACACTAGCGTGGATACAAGGCTTGTTGTTCCCTTCCGCTGTTTTCATAACACACGATCTCCCCTACAGCTCTTCTTACTTTCTATTATGCTGTGTCTTTTCAGTGGGATGTGCTGAAAAGCTGACCATTTTCACGTACACAGGTGTTTAATATTGTTAAATAAAAAGAGAAGTGCTCTAAAATTCAAGTGTGAAAGAAAGGCAGTGTGTAAAAAAAAAAAAAAACAAAAAAGCGTAGAATCTAGGAGGGCAGAGATCCAGATGACCTGGAGTTGGAGAGCTTGGAGTATGTGCTACCAAGCCTCACCCACGGACTTGTAAGTGCCCTCTTGGACACCCAGGGAACCTGGTGCTGACTGCTGAACCACAGACTCTCCTCTAAGAAGGAGAACCATTTTTCCTTGTTAAAACAATAAATCATTCTCTCTCCCTCTCTCTCTCTGTCTCTCTCTCTCTCTCTCATGCACACACACACACACACACACACACAGAGTTTATCAAAATAATAATCTCAAAGGACTGTTTGCAGTTTGCTCCTGCTCAGGCAGGAGCATAAACCAGATGATCTTTCAATGAATTTTAAAGAACCAGCATCTAGCCTCCTTCACTGTGGTGGTTCTTACTCTTCCCTGTATTTCAAAAACTATTCTGAAGATCCCCAACTGAAAGAGGTGGTTTCCTTTAGTAGCCATTGGCTGCAAAAGGAATCATATTCATACATGGTAATAGAAGTCTTTGCTTCATTTATCTTTGGAATGAATTTGTATTGCCTTTATCCTAAGAATATTTTCATATATTTTCAAAAATCATAGTCCAATACATGCAAGACACATTATTAATTTATTCATATTCTTGTTGATTTGACAAAACTTATATATAGTATCTTTTGGTCTTTCAGGAACCTACAGCCCGCCAGGTTTGGGGCCAGATGATATAATGTGGATTCTAACTAACTGATTCTACTAACTAGCAGGTTAAGTAAAAGTATGCACATTGCTTAACCTCTCCGAGCCTCGTTTTCTTTAACGGGGATAATAATTCCTACCTGCCTTACGGGTTGTCAAGAAGATTAAATGGGATAGCTTATCAAGGGCATGAAAATGTCCATTGGAAGTTGAAGTTTCATCCTGGCTGACAATTTTCCGTGTCTTAGCCTGAAGAGCAAAACAGGACTCAAAGTTCCTTATTCTCTTTTTTCCTTCCCCTCTAGCTTCCTGATTGTCCTGGGGTGCTTGATTCTGGCTGTCCTGACTACATTCAAGGAGTATGAGACCGTCTCGGGAGACTGGCTTCTGTTACTGGTGAGATTGCTGACCTCTTGCATTCTGGAGAAGACAGCTCTGGTTGGCCTTCCACACTGATAAAAAAGAGGTCATCCTTGGGTACCATTCTGCCTGTCTGACGGTGGCTTCTGGGGGTCTCCAGCCAAGTCCAGGCCGAAGAAAAAGCAATGCATCAATCACGTGGTGAGGCCTGCCACGGGCACAGGTGGCCTGAGGAATGGCGTTCCTCATAAGGATGTCCTATTCCACATTAGAGATAAGGGGAAATAAACAAGGTCAAAGCAAAAACCCAGTGCATACTATTAAACTGTAAAATACAGCTTCCCAATCCTCTGAAAGTGAAAATGAAGGCATGTTTTATTCTAAAACCTGCCTCTGTTTTTTCTCCCTGGTATCCTTCTCCCTAAGCCCTGAGGAGCTCTTATTCTCTTCAAGGCCAAGTGCAAAATCCCATTTCTATATAAAACTCCTATGTCCTCCCTCCTGGGGGCCTCTATTTGATCTCTCTCTCAATTATCCATCAGTGGTGTGATAGGGAAACAGCGGGGTTAGAGTTCTTGGGCAAGTTAACTAATGTGCCCCTGATCTGGTTCCTCAGGTCCTTGCCTAAAAAAATAATGTAAGATCAGGTGAGGGGCAGATGCTGGTGTGGGCTGGCCCAGCCTCGATGCCTGGCCTGGAGGAGGTTCCAGGAAGGCTCATTCCTGCGACATCCCTGGACAGCACTCTCAAGTGGCCCTTGAATGACTGCACCCTTGCTAGGCTGAGAGTCAGCCCAGCCTCTTCACGATGATGGTGACTACATGGGGCTTGGCCCTGCCCTCCGCAGAGGGAAGGTGTGCTAACCCACTAATTCGGGTTCACAAAATAGCAGAGCCTTTGCCCACACTGGGTATGCCATTGCTGGTACCGGAGTTAGCAGGTTCCTCAGGGAGGCAGGTGTTTGCAATCCGTACGGACCCGAGCTGAGGCCTGAATGAGTGAATCCTGGGAAACCATCTAGTTCCAGGAACTAGGTTTTGGGGATTGCTGTGGAGCAAGAACTCCTTAATGGGCCCAGGAGGGTCCCAAAAGAGAGAGAGATGACAGTGTCATTGTTTGATCATAAAGGAAGATGCAGGTGGGTAGAGGGGACCCTGTGTCTTTGGAGGCAGCATGGCATAGTGCTTAAATGTGTGGGCACTGAGCCTAAGTACGTGAGCCTGGGATCCCTTCTTGCCACTTCATAGCCTTGAGAAATGTACTTAACCACTCTGTGCCTTGGTTTCTCAAAATGTAAGATGAGGGTGACATCATAAAACATTTGGCATGGTGTCTGTCCCAGAAGCCACACTTAGTAACCATTAGCCACCATTAGTAACGCCAGGGCCCAGGCACTGAGTGGGATTGGTAGGTTGTGTTTCATCGATATCTCTCTTTTCAACCAAACTGCACTTCTTAGGGGCTTTTGGTACATTAAAGACACTTTTTTTTTTTTTTGTCCTTTTTGAAACCGGCTGCACCGCGCTCAGCCAGTGAGCACTGTGAGCGCACCCGTCATCCTTATATAGGATCTGAACCTGCTGCTGCGCTCCCAGCGCCGCACTCTCCCGAGTGCACCACGGGCTCGGCCCTAAAGAGACTTTTTTAAAAAATGAATCTTTGGAAATAAAACATGGACAAAGAACAAGTAATCACTTTGCAAGGCTTAACAGTGTTCAGGACCATTAGCACATCAGAATGAAGTTGGAGCTCTCCAACACTGAATGGAGGTGATCAAACTTCCCCTCTCTCCTTCTCCACCACCAAAACTACAATAGCAACACCAGAAATCCAGGTCTTCAGATCTTTGGAACAGAAATCACCTGTCCCAGACACCCGGGTCGCAGTTAATCAGTGCCTCTCCACATGCTCTTCCATGCAGGAAACATTTGCGATTTTCATCTTTGGAGCCGAGTTTGCTTTGAGGATCTGGGCTGCTGGGTGTTGCTGCCGATACAAAGGCTGGCGGGGGCGACTCAAGTTTGCCAGGAAGCCCCTGTGCATGCTGGGTAAGCTCTGACCCCTGAGTCTATGATATCCTCAGTCCCCTTCTTTGATGCATTATTTCTCCAAGGAAATTTTAAGCAGACTCTATTCTGGGAAATCAAGCAGCACTGTAAAGGCCATGCCAGCCTCTGACCCTGCCTCCATGAGGAGGAACAGTGCCAACATTCCGGGTGCTGAAATTCCTCCTAATTTTGGGGGTTGGGGGAGACCCTTTGCATTTGGGCAGTGAAGGAACCTGCAGGTTGCAGGGTGTTGACCATCTCGGGTCCCTAGACTAGTAGCACCCCCAGTCATTATGACAATCAAAATTACCGTGCATTTCCAGACTGACTAAGGTGGGCCTGGTAGGCAGAATACCATTGCTGGTTGAGAATTTACTTCTATAGGACTATGTTATGCCCATTTTGCAGAGATGGAGACTGAGACTCACAGCTGAGTCATTTTCCAGTCACCCAGGTAATAAGCAGCAGTTTCCATCCTAACACCCAAATCTGGAAGATTCCACCATCTGTGCCCTCCCCACAACTACGTTGCTTGTGTCCTGATCCAAAAGTGGCTTCTAAGAAGTGTCACTGGAATCCCTCCATCAGGGTGCAGGCATTTTGATAGTAGAGCAGGTGGAAGCTCTCACTGGCCTATTGGTGTCATGTGGACCCATGTGTATTCATCTGCAAGTGCTACTACAACCCATGTAGTGACAGAACAAAATCCCTTGAGCTATGGCTAGGAGTTTTGAAGGGGTTCTGCTTATAGCTCAAAGGAGTCAGCAATGACTTTGATAACAGTCTCTTCTCTGTCTCTCTCTCCTCTCACTTCTGCTTCCTGGGATCACCTCCCAATAAATTACCTGCACCCAAGACCCTATCTCAGGTGATGCTTTTAGGGGAACCCACATTAAAATAGTTTCCTGAGCTTCAGGCTTCCCCTCTATGGGCTGAGTAACCCCCAATCTGCTCTCATCCTGAGAACAAATCTTAAGTGCCACACTGGGGGTCCTGGGAAATCATTGCTCTGGGGTATAGAGCAGCCAGCCTTGCAGTTCACAGGGCTGAGTCCAGTCCCAACTCAGCTACTTCTTGCTGGGTGGCCTTGGGAAGGCACTCATGCTTAGAGCTTCTGTTTCCTTATCAGTCGCAGGAGAACAATTCCACTTACTACCAGTGGTTGATGTCAGAATTCAATACAACAATGCTTAGATTGGTCCACTGCTTGGCACTTGCTCATCTGCCTACAGACAACACCTATGATCATGCCGTTGCCTTCACCTGACCTTCCCCCCCCCACTCCTGCCTCTCTCTCTGTTTTCTTTTCCAGACATCTTTGTGCTAATTGCCTCTGTGCCAGTGGTTGCTGTGGGAAACCAGGGCAATGTCTTGGCCACCTCCCTGCGAAGCCTGCGCTTCCTGCAGATCCTGCGTATGCTGCGAATGGACCGGAGGGGTGGCACCTGGAAGCTCCTGGGGTCGGCCATCTGTGCCCACAGCAAAGTAAGTGCCACAGAGAAGCCACGAGACCACATGGGCTTCTCACCCACCTCTGCCCTTTCATGGCATCTCCTCCTTACAGTGTTTTCAAAAGGTGGCCACTCTGCAACTGCTGATGATAATGACATGGAGGAGGGGGAGGAACATGAAGAAGAGGAGATAGTAAGCAGGTGTGCTGAGCAGCTGTGCTGAGCAGCTGTGCTGAGCAGGTGTGCTGCAGGGAGCAGAGACACATAGACCTGGACCTAGGTTTCTGCTCCACCGTACGCAAATCACTTCAGCTGAGTCACTAACCACTCTCTGGCTCTCAGTTTCCGCATTTCTAAAACAGAAAGGGAAATGCCTACACCTCCAGATTGTTGCGAGGATGAAATGAGCTCATGCAAGACAACATGAGGTGAGAGGGAAAGGTACAGGAGTCACACAGACTGGGTTGAATCCAGACTCTCCCTGTGTGACTTTGGAGGTGTTTGTAACCTCTCTGGGTCTCAGTTTCTGCATGGGTAAAATGGGAATGAAAGCATGCTTACCTCGTAAGTTGATGTGAGGATGACATGAACTGATGCACAGAGAACCCTTGAAATGTATCCAGCTCATACAAGTTCATTCCGTAGCTACCAAAGCTCAGTGCTTAGATCTCAGTGTCTGACTCGGACTAGCTCCCCCTGAGTCCGGCACTGTTGTTTCCCCAGAACACCGATAAGGAAGCAGACACACAAAGAAGAAGTTCCTTGCCCAGGGTCACGCAGTGGGCTACAGTCCCAGGCAGTCTGTGTCCAGAGCCCAGGTCCAGCGGTCTGCTGCTGGCCGTGGAGGTGCTCATGTCTCCAAGGAAGGTCAGAATCTAGAAGGGGTGGGACTTGGTCTCATCTCCTTCCAGAGTGCCATGTAGTTAAGCAAGCATGGAACACAAGCAGCCCGAGTCCTAAGGGTCTGGATTCATTGTCCTCCTTGTACTTCTTTCCTATTGTTAACCCAAGCCTTTGGCACCTCTTTTAACCTGGCTGCTTAGCTGGACCCTGGAGGAATGAAGAAAAATCTCTGTGTCTCAGTTCAAGCAAGAAAAACCCCTGGGAGGCCAGAGCAGGAAAAATCAGAGGGAAGGACCCCTGGGATGGGTGTTTTTCGAGTATAAGGTCATGGCTGCCTTCCTTACTGAGAGGGTATTTTCCTGTGCCAACCATGGTGGGCACCATAGATTCTGTTGGTGCCTTGCCAGATCCCCTTTGCTGGGAACCCTATGACCACCTTCTCAATAATCACATGCAAATAAATCACACGCATCTAAATCCCTGTCTCAGGTTCTGCTACTGGAAAACTGGACCTGAGGCAGGAAGCCTAGGGCAATTTGAATTAAGGAGCTCAGTTTTCTTTGAGTATTAGCATAAGTATACTGCCTCTGCTGGACAGCCCCAGAACATACCCACACAATGCCTGGTTCTTATACCTCAGATGCACATCCAGATATGTTGGGGTGTGGTTTCCTATGAGATGGCATCTCCTGGTAGATTTAATATAAGCTTAGGAGTCAGACAGCAACTTGGTTCAAAATTCAACTCTGCCACTTTCCAGCTGTAAGACCTTAAGGCCGTCACTCTACTTACGAGCTCCCTCTGTGGTGAAATGTGAATCCTCCCGGCTGCTCATGTGAGAAAAGGTGCATTTAAGTGCCTAATAAGTGGTTGGTCCTCAGTAATGGCAGCATTTATTTTTCTGAATATGCTCTTCTCCACAAACCATGCAGATAAATATGTAAATAAAATGAAATAAAAACATAAAATACCTGGGAATCTGTCACCTCAGAATGCAGTTTCTTGCCATGAATGTTTTATTCTCTGTGTGTGTTACCTGTGGCCACAGGATCAGTGAGGTCAGAGTTTTCTTTACAGAGTTCTTTCTTCCTCCCAACCTTCTATTTTATCTTTTATCAGAGGACATGTTCACAACACTCCCGGGCTCAGCCTTAACCTTGTATCCATGGAGCTGAGCTGATTCACAGCTCAAGAATAATCAGCACTAAAAATTGCTGGTTTTGGTTCTTGTCCTGTGTTCCTGCAGACTAGAATAGATCCCCAGTGTCTGCTGACTATTTGCCATGTAATTACCAGGGACCGTTGCATGTTTTGAGATGTAATTCCTGAGGAAAGATGGACTTACACTGTAGCCAGACCCCACAACTGAGACAGGGACTCTTCCCCAGGGTGGGAAAAGGCTCCGAAGCAGAGCTCTCTGCTCACAGACATGGATATACTGAGCTCTTTACACTGTAGCCAGACCCCACAACTGAGACAGGGACTCTTCCCCAGGGTGGGAAAAGGCTCTGAAGCAGAGCTCTCTGTTCACAGACATGGATATACTGAGCTCTTGCTGAGCTCTGGAGTATCTGCAGTGAGTGCTCACGTAGGCCTGTGCTGCCAGAGCTGAGAGGATGTGCTTCCCCTGAGGGAGTCACCCGTGGCCCTGGTAACCGAGCACTTACCAATTCACTTCTTCATTCATTCACTGTACTCTGGCCCAAGTATTATGCCTGACTCCTCTGGGCACTCAGAGATGAAAAGTGGGAGGCCTGTGTTACACAGAATTAGGCTTTTACTAGCGAGGATAGGCCAGGCTCTGCTCCCAGAACAAATAAGCCCCGGATCCTCCACCACCTAGCACAAATACGGGACTCACACTATGTCCAATGTGTGCCGTGTGGGCCTTGACTATCATAAATATGAGGTCTCAAGACACCGAGACAGGGGAAGAGGGGACTAGAGCATCCTGCAGAATGGATTCAAGGAACAGGAAGGAAATGTCTCCCATCACTTCCTTACACTGGCTGGACCCCATTCTCTTTGCCCCGACCTGATTCAGGGAGCCTTGGCAGGTGGAGAAGCCAATGTGTCAGGGGACAGCCACAGCCACAGCCACAGATTCTGCCACTGAGCTGCTGGCAAAACTTGTGTAGAGTCAGGATTTAAATTGGCAGCCTTTTAAATGACTGCAAAGCACAGAACTGGGACCCATTTTCACTCCTCATTGGCGACCATTACACCATCTCTTTGTAATCCAACACAGCCATTTCTTCTGTGCCCACGTGAACAGACAGCTGTTTCTGGTTAAGCACCAGAGGAAACTTCTGACTTGCATTTGGGGGCCAGAGAGTATGAAAAAACACATAAACGCTAGAACTGTGCTCATGCTCAGACAGCCACTGGGGAAGGACCATCCAATTCTCCTCTCCTCAGACTCCCTTCAGGGCACACTTGCAGAGGGGAAGGGCTGCACTAACCTCTCTCCCTGCTGCAGAGTGAACCCACACAAGTGCAATTTGCATGTGATGCCATGAGCAAGGCCAGACCTTAAGCAAGTGAGCATTATAAAGTGTTAGAGTCATAGAGACGTCCGTTCGGAAGATACTGAAGGCATAAAGGAAGTGCAGCTGAACCCTGCCTCTAACAAGAGGAGCAAATATCCAGAAAACTTTCACTGAAGGTGACACGAATCTAAAGATGACTTCACACTGTTTGCATGGTTGGTCCCGCCAGGGGAGGGCCGTTCCGACAGCAGGACCCCTGTGAGCCGAGGTTCAGAGGGAGCCAGGGAGCAACCCTGAAGTGAGATTCTGTCGACCCAGAAGTCCAGCTGCAGGGCCACTGACATCAGATACAGGCAGGACAGAGATGTGAACGACATTGTTCTCCGTGATGACACAGCAGGAATGGCAGCTTAGTCTCCAGATGGTGTTTACCCATGACCTTGACTTTCTTCCCTCCCAACCTACCATGCTAAACCTTGAAACTGGGCTAGGATGAGAGAAATAGAGAAAGTTGGAGCTGAAGAGGGCATTAGGAATTGTCTCAATCAGGGGTTTGGGAACTTCAGTGGTTTGCTGATCTTTGCCATCTCTCTGTACCATCCTTACTATTACTCAGCATTTTTCTTTAAATCATCTTACTCTTGTTTAGTCATATGTCCTAGTCTATCTTGTGATAATATCCACAAAATCACAGGTTTTATGTATTATTATGCTTATTTTTCATGTGCCTTAAATCAATATATGACTATTTAACATAGAAACTGTTTATCTACATTCTACCAGTGGAACATGGGGCACTTTCAGGAACTGTGGTCCAGTCCTTTATTTTGAAAATAAAGATAGGAAGGCTGGGAGGAGGGGACAGTTTGCTCAGGGTCACACAGTAAATTGATGGCAGGGCTGGGTCCCTGTCCACAGCTCTGGCCACTGTGCCATGCTAGCTCACCCTTGCTGTCAGTTTCCCAGTAGCATTGAGCTGGTCCTTGCTCTGCCCAGTTCTGCATAGAATCGAGTCTCCTGAATCCTGAGCCTTATCTTAGAGGCAATGGCCTTCTTGTCTTCCTGTGAAGTCTCTTGAGCTGTGATGTCGAGGTCACCCTGAGCCAGAAATCTTCCTCTCCTGCTAGAGTCGTGCACTCGTTCTGTTAATTAATGATGGAAATAATGACCATATTACTGGTCTCATTTTACACTGATGGGAGGCAAGGACCAGAGAAGGTGAGTAATTTGCCCACAGTCATAGAGCTGGTAAACCTGGACTTCATCTCCAGGGTGTCTGGCTCCATCATCCACCCAATGACTTCCCAATGACCACTCCCCTGTCCACTGCTTACTCTTCCAGGAACTCATCACCGCCTGGTACATCGGTTTCCTGACACTCATCCTTTCTTCATTTCTTGTCTACCTGGTTGAGAAAGATGTGCCGGAAGTGGATGCACAAGGAGAGGAGATGAAGGAGGAGTTTGAGACCTATGCAGATGCCCTTTGGTGGGGCCTGGTGAGTCACCACCTGGAGGGCCAGTTCTATGGGGATTGACTGCTAGGGCCATGGGCACACTCAGCCAAGCAGCTGCAGTCTTCAGTCAGAGGTGAGAGCTAGACCTCTTTCATTGCTGAACCTGCCACCAAGAGAAACCCCTACCCCTCAAAAGGCATGCACCTAGAATGGTTTTTTCCATAGAGTTTATAAGAAGTCAGAGCTCAGAACAGTCTGATTCCATGGTCACTCAGGTGCCTCACCTCATTAGTCACAGGCTGTTTTCAGCCAAGCCACGTAGGTGCAAACACACAGTGGCAGATACACATGTGTGTACACAGACCTAAAAACACTCCTGGAAATGCACACACATGGTCCTAAAGTTAGCATTTATTGAAGACTTACTTTGCTCCAGAGCTTCACTCTAAGCACTTTACATTTATTAATTTACTTTAAACTCAAATAACTCCTATTATTAGCCCCTTTTGAAAAATGGGGAATCCGAGGCAAGAAGCAGTTAGGTAATTAATTCAGTGTCTCTCAACCAGTAAGTTGTTGACCTGGGATTTAAAGTCAGACACTCAGGCTCCAGAGGCCACACTGTTACCTGCTCTGATAGCCTGCCTTCCACATGCAGATACACTTGCATAAATACATGTGTACTGCTAACATAAACATGTAAACACACACAGTAACATACTACACACACCAGACACATGCACAGACGTTGGACATGCACACATATATACACAATAAATACAAATACACTTGCAAGCACACATATATTCATGAACATGGCTATACATAAAGTCACACATTTATAAATACACATACACACGAATGCACATGCACAATCAACAATGAACTATGTATATGATGTGGTCCCATAGGATTACAATGGAGCTGGAAATTTTGTATTGCCTAGTGACAGCATAGCCATCGTAACATCATAGCACGATTGCTTTCTTAAAAAATAGATTTAGTGTAGCCTACGTGTACAGTGTGGATAAAGTCTACAGCAGTTCACAGCAATGTCTGAGGCCTTCACATTCACTCACCACTCACGCACTGACTCACCCAGAGCAGCTTCCAGGCCTGCAAGCTCCATGCATGGTAACTACCCCATAAAGGTGTACCACTTTTTATCTTTTATACCATATTTTTACTGTATCCTCCCTATTTTTAGGTATATTTCGATACACAAATACCATTGTGTTACAGTTGCCTACAGTATTTTTTTTTCCTTTTTGTCTTTTTTCATGTCCGGCAACGGATTGCAACCCTCAGTGTTGCGCCCGTACCGGACCGGGACCGGCAACGGGATCGCAACCCTCCATGTCGCACCCGCACCTCGCTCAGCCAGTGAGTGGGAACCGGTCTGTATGTGGGATCCGAACCCTCGGCGGGAGCGCCACCGCACTCACAAGCGGCGCACTGTAGCAGTGCGCCACCGGGCCGGCCAAGTTGCCTACAGTATTAAGTACAGTAACATGCTATACAGGTTTCCAGTGTAGGAGCAATAGACTATACCATACAGCTTAGATGTATAGCAGCCTATACCATCTAGGTTTGTTTAAGAACACATTGTGATGCTCACACGATGATGAAATTGCCTAACAACACATTTCTCAGAACATAACCCCTTTGTTAAGCAATGCATGACAGTACATATGTGTGTAATTATCAAAACATTTGTTGATGATTAACTATAAGTTGGAAATCCTAATTTATAAACAGGTCTTAAGACTCCCACATCTCGAGATTCCCATGGGAATCTTGTTATAAATGGAGCAGCATCCAAGCTGGTACAGAAGCTTGTAGGTTGAGCTCATTGACATGTCACTAATTCCCCTCTCCCAGGGGTGCCTCATGTCTGAACTCTTCTCTCTTTAGATTACACTGGCCACCATTGGCTACGGAGACAAGACACCCAAAACTTGGGAAGGCCGTCTGATTGCTGCCACCTTTTCCTTAATTGGTGTCTCTTTTTTTGCCCTTCCAGCAGTAAGTACTTCCAATGTGTGACATCCCTAGTGTGACATGCAAGACCCCTCCCCATCTGGCACCAGCTCAGAATTCCAGCCTCACCTTCCATCCTTTCACACCCTAAATTTCAATCCCTATCAGGTCACTAGCCATTCCTTTGAGCATGGCCATCTTGCCTCTCTGCTGTGGCTTCTGTGCTCCCCTTTTCCAGAAGTGATACCTCCAAATAGATATTTCCCTTCCAAGCCCCCAGTTCAATGCCGCCTTCTTTAGGTTCAGTTAGTGGCTCCCTCGTCTGGGCATAACTCTGTAAAGACATTTCTGGCCCTGTGCTGGGATTGCACCATTCCATATCTGTCTCCCACCCCAAGGGACTGCAAGTTCCCTGGGGGCTGGGATTATGTCTTTCATCCATGTATTCCCAGTGCCTCCCACAGGGCAGGTCCTTCATATATGTGAGCTCCCCTCCCTTGCCCTATCATTTACTGGTTTGTGTAAAAAATGCATTTTCCTCTAGAGTAAGTCTTGACATATGATAGAATAACATTCCTAAAGCCAAGTGTCCACAAGGGTAATAATAGCAATAAAGATAAATAGCACTTATTGAACCTACCGTGTGCCTGGACCATGCCAAATGCTCCATCTACATCATTCCATTTCATCTTCATGACAACACTACGAGTGTGAGTTTGGGCTGTGTTTATCTTCATTTTCCAGATGAGAAAAAAAAAACAG
The DNA here is from genome assembly GCF_000696425.1 of Galeopterus variegatus. Lineage (NCBI taxonomy): Eukaryota > Metazoa > Chordata > Mammalia > Dermoptera > Cynocephalidae > Galeopterus > Galeopterus variegatus. Next base: position 7,406 of record NW_007743436.1, on the reverse strand, counting down.
GATTAATTATGTTAGTCAATTTCGTACCATCAGGAGGCTATTGGTTTGTGGAGCCAAGAATCCCAAATCCAGCTGGTTCTGAAGCCTGACTCTTAATCATGAAGCTTGAAAGAACTTTCTTAAATAGCAATCCCTCTGCCATGCCCTTCATCTGCCATCTTTTTGTGGGTGAAGTTCATTCTCCATTGGCAGCCCTACCACATCTATTTTTTTCTAAGCTGTTTGACCTTGGGCAGATGACCTTCCTAAACCTGTTTTCTCATGGGTGGAGCAGACGAGGGGGCGCGGGAATGCTACACAGTCTCTAAGTTCTCTTTCTGCTTGAATCGTGTGTGCTTCTATCCACTTCATCCACATGCAAGTCTGACCTGGAAATCAAAGCAAATCACAATTCTGGAATATTCTGCCTGTAGTAAATGTCTCAAGTGACAGTTCAGGCAGTAAAAAAGTTTTAAAAATTCAATTAACATTTACTGGGCATCCATTCTGTGCCATACCCATTACTAGGCAGTTCCTATACATTATTTCACTTTTTTCTTAAGAAAATTGTGAGGTAAGTACTATTATCCCATTTTCCTGTGGGAGAATCAGATGCAGCATGGATAAGAGGCTGGCCCAGGGTCTCTCAGCTGGAATGTGGCAGTCAGGACGGGAACTCAGGTCTTCCTGATTTGAAGGCTCCTTCCACTTAACCAAGTCCCTACTCTCTTGAAAAGAATGAAGGGGTTGTCCCCCCTCCCCTTTTTGTGCAATGTTGTCACTGCAGGGCCTCAAAACAGCATTGAACCCTAAGTCACCTGCTACCCCGGCAGTGGGTCTGGGGCACCGGAGACTCCAGGTGGGGGCTGACCATGGGCCTGACTTCCCCCTCCAGGGCATCCTGGGATCGGGGCTGGCACTCAAGGTGCAGGAGCAGCACCGTCAGAAGCACTTTGAGAAAAGGAGGAAGCCAGCGGCTGAGCTCATTCAGGTCTGTCTGCCTGGGAATGAACTGGAACAAGGCTCAGATCCATGTGTGGGGTATGTCTGTATGCACATGTGTGCAACCAGGCAGGAGTGAGTCTGCTTGCACATGCATGCTTGTGGATGGCCATGGGCATTGTCACAGGTATCTACATGACCTGTCTCTGTATGTACCTAAGGTGACAATCTTATCATTCCCCCATCTCAGTCCAAGTAAGAAATCAACCTAGGACTCAGGGATCAGCCCATCGGCTGTTTTACCGATAATGTTGGAGTGGAGAATTTGGCCTGGACCAGGGGCCCTACTAGGCTTCCTTCTCCTTCTACTCCCTACCCCAGGCCAGACCTAGGGATCCACAGGGAAGAGTCAGCCTAAAGTCCACATGCTTAGCCAGTCCGCTGCAAGGAGCACTGGCTGCCTCACATCTGCCCATAAGCCAAGAGAGAAAGAAATGCCTTACGTGTGCAAGATATTGAGCCACTTTGCCCATTTGTCCTGCCCAGTAGACAGTCATCAGCCAGTGAATATTTGACACCTGCCAGCTCTCCATCCCCAGCATGCCCCACCATGGGCTGCCAGGGTCACAGGAGCACAGTAAATAGGAAACTGGAGTGTCCTGGCTACAGCTGCCTGGATGCTCCGGGCATGACCACCCACTTGTGAACTCGTGTCCAGTTGTGGTGAGTGTCTCATAGGAGTCAAGAGCTTAAAGACTGTTTTAACGTGGTGGGAGTCTGTGCAAAAGTTTCAGGCGCCCCCAGGTCATTTCTGCCTCTCTTCTCTCCTCTTCAGGCTGCCTGGAGGTATTACGCTACCAACCCCAACAGGATCGATCTCGTGGCAACATGGAGGTTTTATGAATCAGTTGTCTCTTTTCCATTCTTCAGGCAAGTAGCAATGGATCTGAGTGCTCAGGGCATGGCTGGCCATCCCTCCTGTAGTCTGTATTTGTGTCTCATGGTTTCCTGGAGGACATCCTTCAGGGCAGTGGTGCCCAACCTTGACTGCACATTAGAAACACCAGGGAGCTTAAAAATTCCCAATGCCCAGGCCACGTGTCCCAGGCTAATAAAGTGAGTCTCTCAGGAGCTGGGGCCTAGGGATCAGTATTTTTTAAAGCTCCCAAATGACTTCAGTGTCTGGCCAGGGGTTTCCAGCTAGACGGTGTGGCATGGCTGGAAAGGGAAGGTCTGATCAGTGCTTGAGCAGGTCCGTGGACTGAGGAAGTGGAGAGCCAGCAAGTGGGCCACCCTACAATCCTGGACACTCCCCCACCTGGTCATGGCCTGCACCAACAGAGCACTCTGGACTTCAGGAAAAGGGAGGGGGAAGAGGACAGTAGGAAAAGGGCTATGGAGGTGCTATTTTGTGTTCTCAGAGGTGGGACACTGAATTAAAGGCCTCAGAGAACAATAAGAACCTCTTCCTGTGGCCAGCATGTAGGAAAAGTGAGAGGGAATTAATATGTACTGTGTGTTAAATACGTTCCAGGTATCCAAGTTCGTATTTCACTTAATCCTCACAGGTACCCTATGAGAAAAGTCAGAAGTTCTCAAATGTTAAGGT
>NW_007743436.1:2587-3957 GCF_000696425.1 Galeopterus variegatus | reverse complement strand
AGGTTCTACTGATTCATATCCCTGCATAAAACCTTCCAATGGGTGACCATGACAAAGAGAAAGAAGTCCAATACCTGACCATGACCTTCAGGGCCCCACAAGGTCAGGTCCCTGCTCACATCTCCCACTCACCTCCTGTTGTGCTTTATCTCCTGAAAAGGCATGTGCCTCTAGTGGTATGTGCCACTTTCTGTTCAGGGCATTCAGTTCACCGATATTTTCGAGCCCCTTATATATGCTAAGCACTGGGCCAGACCATGCTGTGACCTGAAAAGGAATCTAACTTTGAACCTAAAGGCAACAAGAAGCCATATGAGCCAGAGAATGACATGGTCAGAGACTAAGCAAAAGGGACCTATGACTTGCAGAAGGGTTAGGGAGTTGAAAGGAATCAAGTCTCCCATAAACAGATGATAAAGTTTGGGTTTGTTCACTGTCTTCTTACTTGTAGTTAGACTTACTTGCTCAGAAGGTGACCTATGTGGTTCCTTTTGATTCTTAAATTTCTACTATTTCTATCATCATTTAGAGTTTTGGATAGCATACAGCAGAGTCTTCCGAGAAGAGGCAGGTGGCTTCCCCTTAAGAGAACAAAGTGACCTTGAACTCAAAAACGAGAATGTGTACAACCATGGCAGATGAAGAATCAAGATCATTTTTGTTTGCTATGCATTCAGAGGTCTTGGCAATGTGCCCATTCTTTTGGGTCGATTTATTATAAATAAGGCATTGTCCTAGCTGTCAGAGACTTGGAGCAATACATTGTGCTGCAGACAGCTGCTGTGACATGGGAATGGCTTTTAAGCAGAGAGAGAACATTTATTTCTTTTTTTCAAGGACAAAAATATAAAGTCACTAGAAGAATTCACCTAGCCACCATTATGAAGCAAGGCAGTCCCTTGGGAAAAGAATGTCCCTGAATTCCAACCTATTCCATATGTTAATGGAAAAGAAATAGCCCCAATAATACACTGTTGTGTCCTCAACTGACTCCTAAAGATTTTTTCTTTTGTTCATTTCTTTTTTTAAAATGACATCTTTACTGAGATGTATTTCATAATCCATAAGAGGATTTCACATACCTTAAAAGGTACCCTTTTGATGTGGACAATTCGGTGGTTTTGAGTACATTCACAAAGTTGGGTCACCACCATCGCATTCCAGAACAATTTCACTCCCCCCAGAAAGAAAACCTCTACCCATTAGCAGATACTCCTGGTTCTCTCTTTTCCCCAGACCCTGCAACCACTAATCTACATCCTGTCTCTATTCTGCCTATTCTGAACATTTCATATAGAACCAGAATCATAGAATATGTTGCATTTTATGTATGGTTTCTTTCAATTAACATAATTTTCCAAGTTTCATCT
>NW_007743436.1:0-1984 GCF_000696425.1 Galeopterus variegatus | reverse complement strand
GCGGACAGTTGGGTTGTTTCCACTTTGTGGCTGTTGTGAGTAATGCTGCTGTGAACATTCAAATACAAGTTATTGTTGGACATATGTTTTCAGTTATCTTGGGTATATAGCTAAGAGTAGAATTGATACCTCTATGTTTAACTATTTTTTAACCTTTCTTTGTTTTTCTATTTCTTTTTAATTTATTTATTGTTAACTGTAAATATTTGTGAGGCACAGTGTGTTATTTCAATACATGCATATATTGGACAGTCATTCACTTAGGGTAGATGTCATATCCATCACCTAAACATTTATCTTTTCTTTGTGGTGATTATGGTCAAGATCCTCTTTTCTAGCCATTTAGAAATATACAGTGAAATACCATTAGCAATAGTTAACCTACAACAGCAGAACTCGTTCTTCCTATTTACCTGTAACTTTGTACCCATTATTCCATGTCATCCCTCAACCCTTGCCTTTCCAGCCCCCGGGAACTATTGTTCTACCCTCTACTTTTATGAGAATTACTTTTTTTTTTTTTAAGATTGCACATAGAAGTGAGATCATATGGTATCTGTCTTTCTGTGCCTGGCTAACTTCACTTAACATAATCGTCTCCAGTTCCATACATATTTCTGAAAATGACAGGATTTTATTTTATAAAATTTTTAACCAAATAGCATTTCATTTTGTATATAGACCACATTTGTTAGTCCACTTACTCATCGATGAAAGTTTAGGTTGGTTCATCTTTTGACTATTACAAATAGTGCTGCAATGAATGTGGGAGTGCGGATGTTTCTTTGGTACAATGATTTCATTTCCTTTGGGAATGTACCCAGTAGTGAAATTGCTGAGTCATAAAGTATTTTTATTTTTAATTTTTTGAGGAACCTCCACACTGTTTTCCATAATGGCCATATTAATTTGCAATGTATGAGAGTTTCCATTTATAAACATCCTGGCCAGCATTTGTTATTTTTCATCTTGTTGGTAATAGCCATTCTAACCAGAGTGAGGTGATATCTGATTGTGGTTTTAATTTGAATTTCCTTGATGACTAGTGATGTAAAGCATTTCTTTACGTGCCTGTTGGCCATTTGTATTTCTTCTTTTGAAAAATGTATACTCAGATCCTTTGTCCACTTTTAAATTGTGTTGTTTGCTTTTTTGCTGTTGAGTTGTTTGAAATTCTTATATATACTGGATATTAGCCCTTTGTTGGATGCATAGTCTGCAAACATTTTCTCCCCTTCTGTGTGTTGTCTCTTAACTTGATTAATTCTCTTCCTTTGCTGTGTAGAAGCTTTTTATTTTGATGTCATCCCATTTGTCTATTTTTTCTTCTGTTGCCTGTGCCTTTATAGTCTTGTTCAAAAAAGCATTGCCCAATCCAATTTCATGTAGTGTTTCTCCCATGTTTTCTTCTAGTAGTTTCATAGTCTTGGGCCTTAAATTTAGGCCTTTAATTCATTTTAAGTTGATTTTTGTGTATCATGAGAAATAGGGGTCTAGATTCAATCTTCTGCAGTTTTCCCAGCACCTTTTATTGAAGAGGCTGTCCTTTTCCCTATATATGTTGGCATCTTTGTCAAAAATCAGTTGGCTGTAAATGTGTGGATTTATTTCTGGACTCTATGTTCTGTTCCACTGGTATATCTGTTTGTTTTTATGCCAGTACCATACTGATTTGTTACTATAACTTTATAGTATATTTTGAAGTCAGGTAGTGGGATGCCTCCAGCTTAGTTCTTTTGGTTCAAGATTGTTTTGGCTATAAGCAGTCTTTTGTGGTTCCATATAAATTTTAAGATATTTAAAAAATTCTGTGAAGAATGTCATTAGTATTTTGATAGGGATTACATTGAATCTGTGAATTGCTTTGGATAGTATGTACATTTTTATGATATTAAGTCTTCCAACCCATTAACACAGGATATCTTTCTATTTATTTTTGCTGTCTTCAATTCCTTTTACCTTTTATAGTTTTTATTACAAAGAT
>NW_007743435.1:907-18974 GCF_000696425.1 Galeopterus variegatus | reverse complement strand
TCCACACTGAGTGCCTCCTGGGTTCTACAACAGCTGCAGTGCTACACAGACACACACACACATGCACACACATGCATGCATGCACATGCGCACACACATGAAATAGGTATTATCTCTTCCTCACATGTGAGGAAGCCGGTTCAGAGGGGTTAAGAAAATGGCCCGGTATCACACAGTGCCAGCGAAAACCCAGCTACTGGGCCTCTTGCCACCTGACAGAGCATTTTCTGGAGTTTCACATCGGCTGTTTCCTAGGTAACAGCACACAGCCCCAGGACTGCCTGCATGAACGCGGAGGAAGGGGGGTCCAGCCCCGGCTACTCATTCCCCCCTCCTGCCTTAGTGATGCCGCAGCCCTTTGTCAGGGTGTTATTGTGGTGAAAACAGAAAGCCCAAGAGCTTGTCCGTGGGATTCTGCTTCCACTCACTGAGGGGCCAGAGTCATTGAGAATCTTGCCTGTCAGAGTGTGGAACCTGTTTCTATTTTTATCCACTTCCCTGCCTTTTCCTTTTCTCTCAGGCTTTTTGTCCTTGCAGCAGGGAGTGAGTCCCCCTTACTCACATAAGCCTGTGCCCCTTGAGAAATGCCAGGATCTCTGCCCCCCAGTCCCCACCCCATGAGCAAAGGCTCTGCAGGGTGGCCAGGATGCAGACCAGAGATGGCATGTATCATGTGACCTGCTCATCCTGGTGCGGGGGCTTTGCTCATTGTGTTCATCCTGTGATGGTCACTGCAGATGGCCACTGGGACTCAGAGAACTTGCTCTCCCTGCCCTGTTACAGGAGACGGGCTCAGGCTGCAGGACCAAGTAAGCGAGGGGGCCAGGGGTTGCAGAAAGCAGTCCACCTCCCATGCCTTTCACAATCTGATCTTCGTAGATCCAAAGTGTTTTCTTTGCCCTTTACTGAGAAGCCGAAATATACTTTGCTTTTATAAGTAGCTCTCTTCTGACATCAATATTTATGAAATTCAAGTTCATGAGTGTTGCTGAAAGCCATTTTTCTTGGTAGCGTTAAGTGCAAGGAACAAGCTGGAAATATCTGTGGCCAGTCCTATAAAGTATGGTTAACATCTTCGCTTGCCATTTCAAATATCAATGGTCAGCTGCAGCATGGTCACAGGCCAAGGGCAGAGGTGTCATCCTAGCTGAGGAGCTGGCCACAGGGGTGGGGAATATTGATTGGGCCTGGGTATGGGGTGTGGGGAGGCATCAGCATCCAGGGGTCTGAGCTGGTGAGTAAAGGTGTCTGGCACAGTCTGGACATGGCAGTGCACTGAGTCAGGCTTTTAGTTCTGGACAGGGCAGGGAGAGGGTGGGGACAGGGCAGGGATAGGAGAGAGAGAGACAGGACAAGGACAGGGCAGGGACAGGAGAGGGACAGGAGAAACTCAGGGACAGGGCAGGGACAGGGCAGGGACAGGCTCAGTGCCCAAGCAGCAGGGCGGGGCTGACACACAATCCCAGGACCTCACAAGGACAGCCGGATAGTGTGGATCCTGTGGAATAAGGACGATGCTTTTCTTGGGTATGGTAACAGCATTGTGGTTACATAAGGTAATGTCTTTGTCCTTAGCAGGTGTGTGCTAACATTTAGGGGCGATGTGCCATAATGTCTATAATCTTCTTTCAAATAATTCAGCAAAACAAAAGCATTCATGCCAATGTGGCAAAGTGGACAAAATGTTAATATGTGTTGAAGTTGGAGAAAGGGCGCGAGGGCTGGCTGCACTATTCTTTCAACTTGTAGGTTTCTTAGGGTTTTTTAAATTAATTTTTTTGAAGTTTTTCAAAAAGGGGTAGTGATTGGTTCTAGCCTGAAATATAAAACAGCTTTCCCCATGACTGGCTAGAGTTCAAAACTAGAGTTGGTGGTATAGTTAGTTACAATTTTGCTGACTTTCTCGTCATCCCGACAGGATGGAATATGGTAAAAATGCTACCTTTAAGTCCACCTGTGAAAAATATGTTCCATAAAGCAAGCTGGTGAGTTCTATTTTTAGCTTGTGTTTTCTCATTCTCACATTTTCAATGCTTGCTTGTTTTTCTCATTCAAGAGAATGTTTTATCTGACAACCCACACTGTGGCTGGAAGTGCAAGCCCGTGCCGTCTAGAGATTGCACCACAGAAATGGACCTGAGTGTTCCAGATCCTTGCATAGCCTGCAGGGAATAACTCCAACCACCAAAATACACACATCTGGGCACTTGTGCATGATTAGCATGAAAAAATAGTATCGTGTATTGTGATGATTGTGCAGATATAATATGAATACACGTCCAAATGGGTAAGTGCATGAAAATTACATAATGATGTTTATCTCCACGCTCAGGCATAAAATAAGATCCTTAAGGTCAGGAACAGTGTCTTATTTATATTTCTACCCCAGTGCCTAGCACGATAAATATTTGTTAAATAGATGAACGAATTAATACATAAATAAATGACAAAAGTAGAAAATAGAAATGTGATGATATTTGAATTCTACAGCAGTCAAGTCATTATTTATGATGTATGATGTTTGTAGACTAAATACAGCAGATTGATGTCCAATTCTGGGGAGAAGTGCTTTGTTGATACAGATATATATGTATGTAAAATATCTATGTAGTTGATGATGATATACAACATGAAACTAACAGTTGTGTTAGAGTGCTGGGATTTGGGATAGCTTCTTTATCCTGTGTATTATTTTGTTTTTAATGAAAGTAATTTATAAATGGTGTTACCTCTGCAGGCAAGCACACAGAGGCTGTTTGAATACATAAAAGGAATAGCAAAGCGTGGAGAATGACTTGCCTCTGTTCACATGGAGTCTAGGTTCAGAGAAGTATGCATTGACTTCATTAGCTTGTTGGGAAGGAGAAGAGAGATGCTGGAAGTAACAGATCTGGAATGAGCCTCATGCCTTGGCTTTCTTTCCAGCAGCCAGTCACCTGTGTGAGCAGGAGGCTTGGGCAGGCAGGTGCACGGGTGAAAGGAGAGTATAACTTCCATGATAAACAGCATAAACATGCAAGAAGGGTAGGAGGTCGACCTGATTAGAGGAATATGCCTTTTAAGCGGTCTACTTAAGAGCTGTAAATCTGCTCTTTTCAAAGGTAAACGTGGCAGCAGATGTTTCTGTGCACATGGGTTCCTCTGCACACTCCAGAGTATCCTAAACTGTAAATGTTAATTACACTGAATTCAAAAGCATCGTGGTGAGTTTAAAATGAATATCCTCCAATAACGTACGAATGAGGCTCACCCTCATTTGTAACTAAGAAATATAAAGTTCATAATGAGCTATCCTCTTTTATCAGATTGGCAAAATTTTTAAATATGATGATGGCCCTTGTAGGAAAATATGAACTTTTAGTATATAAAACACAGGTGAATGAAAAATTTTCAAAGCTCTCCTAAAATTGACCTTAATTTCTATCTCAAGATCCCCCATTCTGTCTGGCAGAAACAGCAACTTAAACTTAGTCAATGTAGATTAATCTTTGTCAGTTCAGGAGACCCTCGGTTCAGCTTCTCCCTGAAGCTGATGCTGAGTTAGAGAAGGTGTGTGTGACACCAGGGCAACTGTAGAGGGAGGGTGGTTTGCGCCGCACTTCACTGTCACCTGTCCATGCCGGTGCCTGATGATATGCCTGCACTCCCCTAGAGTCTCCCACCAGAAAGTTCATGCTGATGTATCCTGCCTTGTCCTGTTGTCCAGATAATGAGGATCTTTGGTTGTGCCAGCCCTCTCTCCTCTCTCTGCTACCTCTGTGCTTTTCCAAGTGAAAACATGGGAAACTTTGCAAAGCTCTCCTGCAATGCCTGGGACCCAGTGAGGCTCCCGGAGCTGCCTCAGGGACTCTCAGCCTGGACATGCGTCCTGCTATTTCTACTCCACAGCTTGTACACCAAGTTGGTGGGGGTGAGTGTGTGTGTGTGTGTGGAGGGAGACGGGTGTGAGGGGGTTCACAGGATACAAGAGAGAAACTAGTATGCAGATCTCTGCCTGACTGCCCAGGAGTTTATCAGCTAGGACACTTTTGGCTGCAAGTAACAGAAGACCAGATTAAAAGTGGCTTTAATAATGAGGGACTAATTGTCTCATATAATGAAAACATTACAGCAATAGTTGTCAAAGTGTGGTCTAGTGACCCTTAAGGGTCCCTTTCAAGGGATCTGCATGATCAAAATCATCCATTCCATGTGCAAGATAGAACAATGGACTTTAATATAATAGATCAGAGGTCTGCATTTATTTATAGAAAAAATTATCGCAAAAAAAGATTTTGTAAATAACGTTCTGTTGGAACACAGCCACACCCGTTTGTTCATGTGTGGTCTGTGGCTGCTTTTGTGCTGCACCTGCAGAGTTGAGCAGTTGTGTCAGGGACCATATGGCCTACAAAGTGGAAAATATTTACTATCTGGCCCTTTACAAAAAAAAAAAAAAAAATCTGCTGATTCTTGCCATAAAGTATAAAGCACTTTGGAGATAGTTTCAGATTCCACATTGCAAATAACCTTTAAGGAACTACTGCTTGTTACATTTTTAGAGCAGTATCAGAGAAGAATATCTACAATGATCTGAAAATGAATTGAAATACTACTCCTTTTCCTACTCCATATCTGGGTGAGGTCAGTGTCTTTTTCATATACTTCAACCAAAACAACACATTACAGCAGATTGAATACAAGAGCAGGTATGAGAACCCAGCTGAGGTATATTAAGCGGACATTAAAGCGATTTGCACAGATGTAAAACAATGTCACTAAGTTATTTTTTGATTTAGAAGACATTTTTTTCATAAAAGAATATTTATGTTAATATGCAATGGGTTTACTTTTAGTGGATTAATGAATACATATTTTAAATTTTCTCTCAGTTTCAATTAACAATATGGAAAATAGTGGTAGATATAACCCACGTGAACAAAAACCTGTTGGGATCCCGAGTAATTTTAAGAGTGTAAAGGGGCTCTGAGACCAAACAGTTTGAGAACCACCAGTTTATTTATTTATTTATTTTTTTGTCCTTTTTGAGACCGGCCGCACCGCACTCAGCCAGTGAGTGCTGTGAGCGCACCGGTCATCCCTATATAGGATCCGAACCCGCGGCGGGAGCGCTGCTGTGCTCCCAGCACCACACTCTCCCGAGTGCGCCAGGGGCTCAGCCCAGAACCACCAGTTTAGAGCTGGGGCACTTTCAGGGCTGTGTGCTACATCATCTCATGGAGGCTGTCACAGACCCGGTGGCTTTCTGTCTTTCTGTTCAGCCATTCTCAGCATATTGGCTATTCTGTTAGATGAGTGCTTCTCATGGGGCCAAATAGTTGCTGTTGCAACAGTTCCTGGCAGCCCATGTCCTCAGAGGCAGAAAAGGCACTATTTCTTTTTGCCCCACTATTTTTCAAAAGCAAGGCGAACCTCTTCCAGAACCAGTGTGCTATTTATCTTTTACCATGCAATAACAAAAGAAAACACATCATTAAGGAAGGTGTATAAGAAGTAGTCGATACTGGATGAACCTTTCTGCCATAAACGACTGAAGAACTGGACAAAATATATAAAACAACCATTTTCAGTTCTTGGAAAATAGACACCCAATGGCTGTAATCTCTGAGAGAAGAGATGCTGTGAGGTGAGCCCTAGAGTCACCCCTGCTTTCTGCCTGAGGGGCTTTCTGCACCGTGCTGCAGGGAGAAGAAATCCAGGCAGAGCACAACAGACCTGCTGAGCTGGGAAGACAAAGGCAGGTGTTTGGAAGGTGGGAGGTTGAATTTTCAGAGATAATCAAGTAAATAACTCCATAAACAGGCATGGTACCTTCGAAGATTTGGACTAAATGCTAGGTTGTGATGTGCAGGTGAGATTCTACGAGGCTGTGCAAAGAACAACCACCAGGGAAAAGAGCAACTACTGGGTAATTGCAGCTTGCACAATGCTAGAGGCATCTGAGCTCTGAGCAGCTACATGGGGCTATCTCAGCGAACACCAGAGACTCCAATAGGAACCCCAGGAAGGTCATGCCTTAGGAGTATAAATAAGGTAGTGCCAGAGTACAGGCTACTGTACTTTTTTAACAGAGCATAAAAACAAGCCACAGAAGGATCCTTCTGATACACAAGTACATTAACTGCCTGCAAGAAAAGCCCATTGCTCACTAAAAGAAGACAGCAGAATTCAGAGGATCAACTATGAAACATTCAAAATGTCAAAGGATACTGACATGCAAAGAAGTAGGAAAATCTGACCCATAATCGGCAGAACAGTCAAGTCAGTAGAGAAACACTCAGAAATGACGGGGCGGGGGGGGAATGTATTTATCAGACAACAATTTTAAAACAGCTAATATAAATATACTAAAGAATTTAAGGAGCTGGCCAGATAGATCAGTTGGCTAGAATACGGTGCCAATAATAACAAGGTCCAGGGTTTGATCCCTATAATGGCCAGCTACCAAACAAAGAGAGAGAGAGAGAGAGAGAGAGAGAGAGAGAATTTAAAGCAAAACATGAACACAATGAAGAAAGAAATGGTAATATAAAAATAATGGATATTATGATATATGAATTATATGCCAATTAAAAAGTAAGATACACAGAAATTCTAGACCTGAAAACACAATGTCTGAAATTAAAATTTTACTGGATGGTCTTAGCAGAGGATTGGATACTGGAGAAAACAAAACCAGTGAATTTGAATACACAGCAATAGAAACTATGAAATTGAAGCACAGCAAGAAGTAAAGGGTCTCTAAAAAATAAACATACTCTCAGTTCCCTGTGAGACAATATCAATCATACATATAATTAGAATCCCAGGAGGAGAGCGAGGAAGAGGGGCAGAAAATTTTTGAAAACATAATGATCAAAAATTTTTTTCAGTTTTGATGAAAAATATCAATTCATAGATCTCAACATCTGAACGAATTTTAGCAGCACACAGAAAGAAAATTACAGCAAGACACAACATGATCACGTTGATGGAACCCAGTGATAAAAGAAAATCTTCAGAGAAGCTAGAGAAAGACACGTTCCCCACGGGGGAAAGATATGACCGTCTGCTGGCTTCTTCTCATAGACTGCAAACAAGGAGACAATGAAATGGCATCGAGAAATGCTGAAATAAAGCAGAGAACTACAAATCCAATCAAAATATAATGAGGGTGAAATAAAGACATTTCCAGATAAGCAACACTGAATTCATCACCAGCAGACCAGCATTAGAAGAAATGTTAAAGTTCTTTAGGCCAAAGGAAAATGAAGTCAGAGTGAAATGGAGATCTACATAAAAAAATGAAGAACACTGGAAATGGTAAATATGTGGGTAAATTAAAAGTGAGCATGAAGATAGAAGGGAAGTAAAACACACACCTACACACACACACACACACACACACACAAATAGGGTCTAGATCAAATTTTAAGAGCCTAGCAGACACCTCAGCAACTCCAAAGTTGCCCAAGCGATGGGTGGTACTAACACAACTGAGGCCGGAGTTGAGGCTGGCAAGCCCTCCAGGGACCCCAGCCACTGCAAAAGACTCAGTCACAGTTCATGGACTCCAGCTGACTGCTGGAGCACATGCTGCACTGTCCTTTCCATGGCCTGCCTGACAATGGCTTGGCCTTGACCCTGACTCATTCCAGTCTACAGACCTGTTCCTGCCCTGTCTCATAATTTAGGCACTAGCCAGAGGCTTTTGCTTGGTGTTGCATAGAAAAGGAGAAAAGGACCCGCCAGTCTTCCCACACTGCCAGTGTTTAGGCCTTAGGGAGATTAAGAGAGTGTGTCCATCTCTTCTTTAGGCCACTTTCCCCCTACATTGCATAATATCTGCTATGTCTGTTGTGAGCTTCAGACTATTGGATTTCACTTTTTCCCTTAACTTGGCCACTCCGGGAGTCTTAAGAAAATGTGTTATGTAAAAGAAACATGAGCTGGAATGTGTTAGCAAGTGCTGCCACCCAAGGTGATTCACGTATGACCTAGAAAGTTGATTGAACTTGATAGTCTCTCCGATTCCAGTTTCTAGCCCCTTGGTCTGTCCTCCCTGTCATCACCAGCTTATCCTTTGCAAGCCATCGCTCTATGTTATAGGCTGAATGTTGTGTTTCCCCCAAAATTCACATGTTGAAATCCTAAACTCCAAGGTGATGGATATAGGAAGTGGAAACTTTGGGAAGTGATTAGGTCATGAGGGTGGAGCTCTCATAAATGGGATTACTGCCTTTATAAAAGAGACCCCCGGGAGCTCTCTCGCTTTCTTTCCATGATGTGAGCACACGGAGAGAAGGTGGCCTTCTGCAATCCAGAAGAGGATCCTTACCGGAACCCAACCATGTTGGCACCCTGATCTCAGACTTCCAGCCTCCAGAACTATGAAAAGTAAAATTTCTGTTGTTTATTAGCCACCCAATCTGTGGTACATTTTTCTAGCAACCCAGATAGACTGAGACACTCTGATAACAGGCTACCACCCTGTTCAAAATCAGAACTGTTTTCTTTTTTTTTTCCTTTTAGTCTTTTTTACTGACCAGTAACAGGATCGCAACCCTCGGTGTCACGCCCGTACCGGGGACCGGCAACGGAATCGCAACCCTCGGTGTTGCGCCTGCACCGCGCTCAGCCAGTGAGCGGGAACCGGTCTTCACATGGGATCTGAACCCTTGGCGGGAGCGCCACCGCGCTCCTGAGCGGCGCACTCTCCAGTGCGCCACCGGGCCGGCCCCAGAACTGTTTTCTGAATTATGATTGCCCTTACCCAGATGGGGTGACTGCCAAGGTCTTTGTAATGAAGGCTCAGGGCTTGGGGGACAAAGGAAGGAGCTAAGGAGCAAAATAGATGATGGGCCAGTGGGTGAGACTAACGTCAAGAGTACTTGGAGATGCTGAAGGATGGCCGTCTTTCCACCGTTGCCAGTGGAATTAGAAAATAATTCCTTATTTCAGGCATTTGAATTATAAAAGCAATGCAAGAATAAGATATCAAAAGCAGATTTAATAGTCCTCCCCCCTCCACTCTAATACCACATTGTACATAATTCTTCTTAATCATGACCCTGGTTTCATAGAAATTTACAAGTTTGTACACAAAGCTGATGACTTCAAAACGTTCATTATGTTACATTTTTACTGATTCTATTTTGTATCATAGAAAAATGTCTTTGTTTCATGCTGTTGTTGGGCTGTGTGAGTGTGTATATGCATGTGTATGTGGTGTGGTTTTTGAATGGGGGTTGTGATTTCAAGAGACGAAGAAGAAAATCAAATATTTTCCAAAGCCCTGCTCTCATAAAAAGAATAAATTTTTAGCAATTCAAGGACATAAAAGTGAAATGGTTACAACAGCTGCCAAATTAGGAAAGATTAGCCATTCTGAACATAAGGTGAAACAAGACAGAACTAGTTTTAGAAGTGCAGTTTGGATTCCCTTTTCATATGTTGTTACATGTGAAGTTGAGAGATTTTCAGGGTGGGAACAGATCTGAAATTCCTGGCACACTCTATCTCTAAGTTACGTGGTTCTTAGCAGACATCAGGAACAAGTCCTCCTGTCCTTCACGTGCCTTGCCCCATCCTGACAGGGTTTTTATTGATTCTGTCCCAACAGCTGAGCGGTAAAACGTTACATACCACTGATGACGCATGCTCACCCGGGAGGCTTTCCATTCCTCAGCAGGCTGCAGCCCAGCCCTCTGCCAGCTGCTGTGGAGCCAAAGCCAGTGACTTGGAAGCAGGTCAAGTCCACGGGCATCGCAGATGGGAAAACTTGCAGGGAGAGTTCCTACCAGTTTGTGTAATGGTTAGACTGAAGTGCAGTTCAGCAAAAAGCTTGCTGCTGGGGAAGGGTGAGCTGTCGGTGAGTGTGCGAGTCTACTTTCAGAGGGCAGTGAATGCCCTATTAGAATTTAAGAAGCGAAATAACAGGGTCGGGTTTTCATTTCCAATAATCGTCTTGGCTGCAGTACAGAGCATCGACTGGAATTTTCTTCATGCACAGTGTCTGACACATGGTAGATGCTCAGTAAGTATCTGTTGAACGAATGGTCGGTAAAGAAAGGGAAGAAAAAAATCCTTTCAGTAGGCTTAATGGGCCTGCAGCAAAAAGTGTAGCTTATGAAACCTCTCTAGACAGGTGGGGTGGGGGAATTTGACACAGATGTTACAGCCCTACTGCAGGTGTGTTTCAGTTTGTTTTTAATATACTTGTGTTGCAAAGGAAAGGATTGGTCCTGGGATCTCTGGGGCTGGAAGGAATTAAAACTCTTCTGAGGACAGTCTGGAGCCCTTCTCCCCACAGGTCGGTGGGGCAGCAGCGGCATCAACTGGGATTTTCAGCCGCAGAGTCAGAATCTGCATTCTAACAAGATCCCCACGTGACGAGGAGCAGTTGAAAGTTTGAGGAGCCAGGTCTAGACTCTGAAGCTTTGTCCTAGGTGGTGAGTCATCAGGAGGACTGGGGATAAGTAAAAAGAGCTGGGAGACCTGAGAAACCCACATTTTCCCAGTCTCCTCTGCTTGAGACTAAAAGTGGAGTCACACTAATAGAAACCTGTGGTGTTCTACAGAAACCCCGGGAATTTTGTAAGATTCAATCTAATAATTTGGGGAGGCCAAGTGTGACTCATGACCCCTCCCCACTCAGTTACCATGTGGCATCCCCGTTGACTTTGCTCTCTGACCTGGGTACCAGCCATGGCTCGTAAGGAGGGATGGACAGGATGCTGCCTTTGTAGGGCACTCTGTTCAAGAAGCGAGAATTCTTCTGCACCACCTTTAATGTCATCAGTAGTAATGACTGCAGTCAAAAATAGCATCAAGCACCATACACAGCATGCACTATTCTAGGTGCATGTTTTTTGTGTTAACCTTATCAAGTAGGCATAATGATCATTCTTATTTTACAGATGAAGAAACTAAAGCCCAGAGAGGTTAAGCAACTTGCCCAGGCCACACAGCTTGTAAGTGGAGTGCAGCCTGCTCATCATTTGGGCCCAGGGGCAGAGCTGCTTGATGCTCTGAGTTTTGAACAGTACCTTTAGCAAAAGAGCTCTTTTTATCTATTGCTAGGCACCTAAGCTACAAGCAAAAGAAACCACTCAGGAACTAGAGACTTAGGGAGTGGTTTAAAAATGAGTTAAGAAAACTGGGATGTGGAAGGAGTGTGGTTATGGCCATGCTACTGTAGGGTAGATGTGTTCACAGGAACCAATGTGCTCCCCTCAGTCCCCACAGCCTCTAGCATAATCAGGCCCACACCCTAGCCCATGCCACTGGGGCAGATAAAGGGACCTCACTGAAGGATGGGACGATCAGGACAAGCAGCTTTGCCTGAGGAAGCCTGGGTAGGACCAGGAGACCTGGTGCAGAGGCAGCCTGGCCGTGGGGAGCTCCAAGACAGGAGCAGTTGGAGGATTTGTTAAAGATGACTTAATGCCCCAGAGACAAATGCTGAAGGTCCAAATGGGCAAGTATCTTTCTTACCTGTGGCCCAGGGACAACCTGAGGGAGCAAAACAGAATCCCCCAGGGAGCCCGAGGCCAGGGTGAAAGAAAGAGGAAGCCCTGCCCACCCAAAGGGGCCAAGGCCCTCCCAGGCTGGCTGTGATGTGATGACTGAGTTGCTGTGCTTGGCACCCACCTCAGACAGAGCCAAGGGACAGAAGAGGGGGTGGGAGGGAGGGGCCCGAGAGCCAGGCCAGCCACGCTGGTCTGCAGGACGGTTGGATGAGGATAGGAATCTTGTGGCTTGGAAGGCATTTGCTTCTAGCTTTACAATTTCTAATCTACTCAAGGAAGTTTCTAACCTCATCTTACGAGGCTATCTTTCAAAGGGGCTCTCCTTACCAGGAGGAGGAATTGAGGGTGTCATGGAGCCCTAGAGGCTGGGAGCAGTGGTGATCTCATAGTGACTTGCCTCAAGGCCTCGCCGTGAGCTGTGGAAGCAGGTGTAGGGACGAGAGGGTGTCCAGAAGGACGGGGTGAGGGGCAGCTGGGAACCTGATTCTCTCCCGGACTCTGAATCGTCGTCCTCCTCCTCTGCTGTGACTGAATCCTCCACCACCTTCAGGCTGTGTTTACCTTAGCGGGGTCCCCCTTCCAGTGGCCATTGGTGGGGCTGATATAGGCCTTCTTTAGCTCACACCCTTCTCCCACCTCTTGGTTGTGGGTTACTTCTGAGCCTCTGGTTCTGTAGGAAGCCATAGCAGCATGGACTGAGGAAATACTACAAGTTCCAAAGATGACCACATCTTCTATGTCTTTTTAAAATTTCTGATCGAACCCTTAAATAATTGGATACAGGATTTGACACTCAAAAAACCAAACCAAAACAAAAAAACAACCATTCTGATGAATAGGAGCAAGACACCCACATCAGTGCTCTGTAGTGAAGATCTGCCCACAAAGACTGCTGTGGGTTAAAAGCTGGATGGATGCAGCCTGCCCTCTGCTCATGCCAGCATGCGCTCTCACCCCTGGGCTTTTCAGGAGAATATCCAATGGGGCCTGATTGTGTGATATGCCAGCCAAGGAGCCTCCCCAGGAGAAGGGATGGTGAAGGGTGGGGAATGGACATTGCAGGTCAAAAATGCAGAAAGGCTCCCTGCAGGCCCCCTCTTTCAGCAGAAGAATGGAAAGCTATAATCTGGTGTGTCTCCCGCGAGGAGAAAGAGATAGGATCTATACCAGGCAACAGCCATACTGTCTTCCTCCCAGAGATCTGTCAAAATTGCTAGGGGAGAAGGAAAACAAATACAAGAAAAAGGAGGCCAGGCTAATGATAGTGGTGAAAAGCATGCAGCTCTGCACAGGAGACAGCCCTAATTATCTAGCTGCATTTTCTTTAATAACATATCTTGGCTGTTTCAAGAGCCATTGTTTAAGTCAGTTTATCCTCTTACAGGAACCCTGACTCTTATTAATATGTGAATCTCATTAGACTTTCTAGTTTGGGGGATGTTGCTTCTCTGTGAAAATTATTCTGATTTCAAGCTAACGAGAGTGCATTGATGTTCCCTAACATCTTTGCAGCATTTACACAGCCTGATTGTACTTAATTATGCTTATGTTTATCTCTCCTATTGGCCTGGAAACTCCTTGAGGGCAAGAGTATGTTTATTCATATTTGTATCCTTAGCACAAGGTAATGAACGTAGTAGGTACCCAGTAAATATTTGTTGAAGTAAATGGATAATGAAATAGAAACATGATAGTTGGAACTATAAGAGACAAGGGACTTTAGAAATGACCTGATTTGGGGATACATAGAAGTTAGTGGCAGTGGGACCATAGTTTTGAATCTTCTGTGACCATTCTCCCCTCACTCCCCTCCCCCCCACAAAAAAAACAGACCAGAAACTAACCCTATGAGCTTTCAAACTAAAAAATCAAAATTCTCTTTTAAAACAAGTCTTACAGTGAGGGAAAATTGCTGGAAGCAGATTCCATAATAAGTAGGATAGGATTAATAGCAGTGAAGGAAAGAGAAGATCCAGGTAGAAATGAGAGATCATTGAAGATCTCAGAAAGTAGGTCATTAGAAAAAAAAAAGATCACTTTCTGAAAACACCAGAAGAGGGAGGTTTAGAGCCATTGCAGCTCAAACTGTGGAGGCCTTTCTCTTCCTCCTAAAACCCCAGGAAAACTCATTTTGTTTAAAAATGAACAACGGAAAAGAATCACGATCAGTCCCATACAAAATTGTTAATAAGAGCAAGAAGAAATAAGAGCAAAATAATGTTGGTACAGATGATAAAAGTGTGCCAGAGAGACAACAGATCCAAAATGATGAAAACGGCACCCTAAAATTTCAAAATAAAGAAAAAAGTCAAGGAAAAGATAGCAGATATGAAAGCACAAATAAGTCAAAATTAGAAAAACTATGAAATGGAGAAACGAAAGGTCTGTAAAAAAGGTGAGAGAACTCAAAGAAGAGGTTGGAGTAAGGCAATAATCATAAGAAAAGCCTAAACTAACAAGGAATACAAGGGCAAATAAACAGAACAGATGCTTCCATAAGAGAATTAGTAGAAGGAAAGAAAAAAATATTTAATCAAAGGGAAATAGGAGAGGACTTCTTTCAACTAAGGTGGAGCAACAGGAATTGGATTTACCCTCTGACCAAAACAACTAAAAAACTGGGTAAAATATATGCAGTAATGGTTCTCAGGTCATTAGACATCAGGCAATGAATGACAGTGACCCCTGAGGAAAGGAGACAAATGAGGTCACCGTTTGACTTTTGCCATCTTATCATCTGGAGGCAGTTTCCATGTTGCAGTGCATGGAAGGGGAATCCAGACAGAGCTTGGTGGTCTAACTGAGTTGAGAAGACAGAAGTCAGAATTCAGAAAGCCCAAGTCGGCTAGAATCACAGGGCAGAATACAGAGATGGAAGGAACTTCACAGAGAGGGCTCTGGAGATCAGTAAAGAGGTTCTCCTGAGTCTTCAGCTGAGAACTGATATGCACATGCAAGTAAAGAAGCTATGAGAGAATAGAGAAAGAGCAACTGGAAAGCAGCAGACCAAACAATTCCTAAAGCTCACATTCCTGGGACTGGGAATAGTTTGTGTTCCTATGGGCTAGAATGGAAACACCTCATGATGCATGGGGCCCTGCCTTAATAGTTAATCATCCTTAGACCAAAAGCTACTTTGGACCTGTCCCAGGAGAGTGTAAAAGCAAGTTTCAAAAGGATCCAACTGATTTTATGTAATGTAATTGTGTGTCAGAACAACATCCAACAATGTTTAGAGGAATACAACAAAATCCAGCACACAGCAACATAAAATTCACAATGTCTGCCATCCAATTGAAAGTGGCAAAGCAGCAGGAAATATGGCCCATAACCAGAAAGAAAATCAATCAATAGAAATAGACCTATAGATGATAGTCATGATGAAATGAGGGGACAAGGACCTAAAAGCAGCTAGTATAAATATCCTCCGTACATACAAGAAGTAAGGGAAAAAAAAACATGAAGAGGAAAGAATGGAAAATTTAAAAAAGACCCAGATTGAACTTCTAGAGACCAAAAATTTAATATCTAACATGTAATATACTCCTATGAGATCAATAGCAGATTAGACACTTGCAGAAAAGATCAATGAACTTGGGGCATAGTAATAGAAACTTTGAAGCACAGAGGGAAATAAGACTGACCCAAAGTGAACACACCAACAGTAAACTGAGACAAGATACAAAGGTATAAAATATGTGTAACTAAAATCCTAGAATAAGGCGGGGGAACAGAAAAATATTTGAAAAAGTTATGGTGAAAAATTGTATAAATTTGATGAGAACTATAAACTCACAGACTAGAGAAGCTCAGTGGACCCCGAGCAGAATAAGCATACAGAAAACCACACCAGGGCACGTCATATTAAAACCCCTGAAAAATAGTAATAATGAGATAATACTAAAAACAGCCAGACAGAAAAATAAAACATTACATACAGGGAAATGAAATTGATAATTACTGGTGACTTCCAATTTTCTACCGCACAAGTCAGGAGACAACAGAATAACGTCTTTAAAGTGCTCACAGAAAACAAATTGTCAACCTAAAATTCTATATCCAGTGGAAATACCTTTCAAAAATGAGGCAAAATGAAGACTTTTTAAGCTAAAGAAGAGCTGCTAAAGAAGAGCTGAGAGATTCATTGCCAGCAGAGTTGCACTATAGAAATAATTTTTATAAATAAATTATATTGTGTATATTTAAAGTATGCAACATGATGCTGTAAGATACATAGACAGTAAAATGGTTACTATAGTGATACAAATTAACATATCCATCATCTCACATAGTTACCCATTTTACCCCTGTGGCAAGAGCAGCTACAATCTACTTATTTAGCAAAAGTCTTGAATACAATACACTATTATTAACTATTGTCCTCATTAGATCTATAGATTTGTTCATCCTACATATCTGCTATTTTGGATCCTTTGACCTACATCTCCCCACTTCCTCCCCCCAACCCTGACCCTAGCAACCACTGTTTTATTCTCTGTCTCTGTATATTTGACATTTTTTACGATCATGATATTTTTCTTTCTGTGTCTGGCTTGTTTCACTTAGCATAATGTTTTCCAGGTCCATCCATGTTGTGGGAAATGGAGGATCTTCTTTTTTAAGGCTGAATAATATCCCATTGTAGATTATAGATAGATAGATAGATAACAGTTTCTTTATCCACTCATCTATCGACAGGTCCTAGGTTGTTTCCATATCTTGGCTATTGCAAATAATGCTGCAATAAACACGGGAGTGCAGATATCTCTACGAGGTGGTGATTTCATTTCTTTTGGATATATACCCAGAAGAGAGATTGCTGGATCATATGGTAGTCCTATTTTTAATCTGTTTAGGAACTTTCATACCGTTTTCCTTATTGGCGGCATCAGTCTGTGTTCCCACCAACAGTGTACAAAGGTTTCCTTTTCTGCACAATTACAAGAAATGTGTTAAAGGAAATTCTTCAAGTAGAAGAAAATGTGGGTCTACCCAAAGAAATAAAGAGACCTGAGATAGTAAATATGTGAATGAATATATTTTTCTTAGTTTTTAATCTCTTAAAATGATGATAATTTTTTCTATGATAAATATGCTAATTACCCTGATTCGATCATCACACATTGTACACATGTATTGAAATATAATTCTGTACCCCATACATATGTACAATCAATATGTGTCAATTAAAAAGCAAATAAAAATTTTAAGAACAAAAAGATAACTGTTGAAAGAAAAGCAATAAAATGAATATTGGGGTTTTCAAAATATGTGGAAATAAAATATGGTTATAAGAGCATGAACGACAGGAGGGGTAAATGGTAATTGTAAGGGCCTCACTCTATGCATTAGGTGTTATATTGCTGGACTGTGATTGATTAAAGATGTATATAAAAATGGAATTTAAAAAATATTCATAGTGGAGAGCCAATAAACAATAGCCAAAATTGAAGTGAAAATGTCAGAACCAGAACTGAAATTGCCTAACTCCTAGGACTGCTCTTATTGTAACAGAAATGCACAGAACATGCCACAGAAAGCATCAGAGTAAAAAAAGTTTTCTCAGAAAAGGTGGAAACTTAATATGGCTGTAAGAGCTGAGAAGCATTTGGGAGGGAGAACGACATCTGCAAATGTGAAGGTAAAAAAAAAAAAAAGGAAGCGCGGTGCTCTTAGTTGGAGAATAGGATTCCTATAGAACAAAATGGGAGAGACTGAGGGGTTGGGGGCGGTACCAGATGGTCGAGCGCCTTGAATTTAGACTTGAGCCTGTGGACAAGATGGAAGCCCCGAGGATTTGCTTATCTCTGCATCAGGCCCTCGCCCTCTGGATATCCCTTTTTAACGGGCTGTAATCCCCCTTTCAGTGTGATGTTGCAAATGTCATGTACTTTGGAGTCAGAAAACCTGGGTTTCTATTCAGATCCTCTACTTAGAGCTAAATGATTCTGGGACAAGTCACTGTATTTAGGCCTGAGTTCTTCTTGGAACACTTAATTCCCTAAATGATGAGACTGCCAGTCACATGGCCCTTCCTGGTCCACCTCATGGGAGGGTGCATGATCCAGGCTGGTCCACCAGCGTCCCTTTCCCCTGACCATAGGGACTGAGTCAGGGGTGGACCCTTGACACAGTCTGGAGTCTTCTTTTCTCAGGTTCTCTAGCAATAGGATGGTATGAGCCTAAAGTTGCCACCACGTGGAGAGATTCTGCCAAAGAATGAAGCCAAAACAGGGGAATGCAAAGCCAAGATAGTGATCGAGAGAGAGAGAGAGAGAGAGAGAGAGAGAGAGTTCTGACAACATAATTAAAGGCTTTAGATGTATCCATGATGGAACCTGAAAAATCTGTCCTGGACTTTTCAATTATGTGAGCCAGTAACTTCCCACCCTTACCCCTTTTGTAAGCAAATTTGAATTGATTTCAGACACAATTAAAAGCAACTAAACTGTATACAATTTAGTATTCCCGTGAGGATTAAATGAGATAAACATGTAACAAACCGCACATGTTCAATAAATACTAGCCATTATCACAGTTGGCCCTTCCTATCCGTG
>NW_007743435.1:0-480 GCF_000696425.1 Galeopterus variegatus | reverse complement strand
TGGTCATTATTCCCTAAACAATACAGTATGATGGCTACTCGTATTTACATAGCATTTACATTAAGTGGTTTAACTAATCTAGAGATGACAAAGTATAGGATGTGCATAGGTTATATGCAAATACTATGCCAGTTTATGTCCGGGACTTGAGTGTCCATGAATTTGGGTATCTGCAGGAGGTCCTGGAACCAGTTTCCCACGGACTCTGAGGGATGATGTACTTTCTTATCACTACATATCTTAATGACATGTAATACTCTGTATAAGCAGGTATTAAGAACTCTTTATTTAGAGAGTTAAAGAAATTCAGAGAGGGAAAGAAATTTGTTAAAAGGTCCCAAAGTTCATAAATGACATAGTTGAGATGTCTCTCCACCAGACTATAGACTCTATAAAGGGAGGGGAACTCACATTTACCAAGAGCCTACTATGTGCTAGTAACATGCCTAGCACATAGTAGGCTCTTGGTAAATGTGAGTT
>NW_007743434.1:18686-19220 GCF_000696425.1 Galeopterus variegatus | reverse complement strand
TTAACAGGCAAAAAGACAACTTACACAATGGTAGAAAATATTTTCAAACTATGCATCTGACGAAGGATTAATAACCAGATTATTCAAAGACTCAAACAACTTAACAGTAAAAAAAATAAATAAAATAACAAGTAACCCAATTAAAAATTTTGCAGAGGAGCTGAAAAGCATATCTCAAAGGAATATATACAATTGGCCAAAAGACACATGACACAATGCTCAAAATCTTTCGGCATCAAGGAATGCAAACTAAAACTACACAAAAATATCATCTCACCCAGGTTAGACTGGCTGTTATCAGAAAGACAGAGTATAACAACTGTTGGTGAGAATGCAGAGAAAGGGGAACCCTCCTACACAGATGATGGGACTGGAAATTGGTGCAGACACTATGGAAAACAGTACAGAGGTTCCTCAAACAACTACTGATAGAAATGACATATGATCTGGCAATTCCCTGCTGGGTGTATACTCAAATCATGTTGAAGGGATGCCTGTACCCCAATGTTTATTGCAGCTTTATTTACAATAGCC
>NW_007743434.1:14405-17101 GCF_000696425.1 Galeopterus variegatus | reverse complement strand
AAGCAATCCCATTTACCATAGCCACCAAAAAAATAAAATACCTAGGAATAAATTTAAACGAGGAGGTGAAAGAAATTAAAGAGGACACAAAAGATGGGAAGATATTCCATGCTCATGAATTGGTAGAATTAATGTTGTGAAAATGTCCATACTACCCAAAGCAATCTACAGATTCAGTGCAATCCCTACCAAAACACCAATGACTTTCTTCACAGAAACAGAAAAAATAATCCTAACATTCATACGTAACAACAAAAGACCTTGAAAAACCAAAGAAATCCTTAGCAAAAAGAATAAAGTGGAAGACATTATACTATCTGATTTCAAAATATGCTACAGTGCTATAGTAACCAAAATGTCATGGTACTGGCAAAAAACAGACACATGGACCAATGGAACAAAATAGAGAACCCAGTTTTCAATCCATGTACTTCCAGCCAATTGTTCTTTGACAAATGTGACAAAAAATACATTGCAGAACTGACTTTCTTTGATAAATAGTCCTGGGAAAACTGGATATCCATGTGTAGAAGAATGAAACTAGACCCCTATCTCTCACCATATGCAACGATCAACTCAAAATGGATTAAAGACTTGAATGTAAGACCTAAAACTATAAAACTTCTAGAAGAAAACACAGAGGAAATACTCTAAGACATAGACTGGGAAAAGATTTTATTTTATGCATAAGCAACAAAGGCAAAAATAAACAAATGGGAGTTTATCAAACTAAAAAGATTCTGCACAACAAAGGAAACAATCAGCAGAGTGAAAATACAACCTACAGAATGAGAGAAATTATTTGCAAACTATGCATCTGACAAGGGATTAATATCCAGAATATACGAAGAACTCAAATAACTCAATAATAATTTGAGAAAAACCCAAATCAAAAAATGGGCAAGGGAACTGAATAGACATTTCTCAAAAGAAGACATATAAATTGACAACAGACAGGTATATGAAGAAATGCACAACATCACTAAATATTGGGGAAGTGCAAATCAAAACTGCATTGAGATATCTCACCTCAGTTAGACTGGGTATTATCAAAAAGACAGAAAATAACAAATGCTGGTGAGGATGCAGAGAAAAAGGAACCCTTATACATTACTGATGGGATTATAAATTAGTACAGGCATTATGAAAATCAGTACAGAAGTTTCTCAAGCAACTACAGATAGAACTACCACATGATTCATGCATTAGTCCATTTCTTTTGCTTATAACAGGAATACCTGAAACTGGGTAATTTTTAAAGAAACAATACTTATTGCTTACAGTTTTGGAGGATAGGAAGTCCAAAGTCCAGAGAACACATCTAATGAGGGCCTTGTTCTTGGTGGTGACTCTACAGCAACTCAAAGTATCACACAACAGATAGTTTGAAAGAGAGAGACAGTAACCTCCACACTTACTCTCCTTACAAAGCCATCAGGATCATGCTCATGACCACCATTAAACCATCAATGGATTCATCCATTCACTAGGGTATGGTCCTCACAATCTAATCACCTCTTCAAGGCTCCACCTTTCAATTACAGTAATAGAATTTCCCACCCTCTTAACACTGTTACAGTGAGTGCCGAGTTTCTAATACATGGAACTTTGGGAACATAGTTCAACCCATAGAACCCAGCAATCTCACTACTAGATATATACCCCAAAGGAATACAAATCATGTCGAAGGGATATCTGCACGACCATGTTTATGTTGGTTCTATTCACAATAGCTAAGAGTTGTAAACAACTTAAATGTCTATTACCCAGATGACTGGGTAAGGAAAATGTGGTATATATACACAATGGAATACTACTCTGCCATAAAAATTATGAAATTCTCCAAGTCACAGCAACATGTAGGAACTTAGAGAAAATTATGTTAAGTGAAATAAACCAGGCACAGGAAGAGAAATACCGCATGTCCTCACTCATAAGTAGGAGCTAAAAGAAATAAACAAATAAATAAATAGAAGGAAAAAGATACAATAATCCCAATAATTCATTGAACCTTCAAAAGGAGAGAACAGAACTGAGGCCACCTCAGGAGGGAAGAGGGAAGGGAGAAGGGAGTTAGGGAGAAATTGTTATAACGCCACAAAAAATGATTACATTGTAAAATGATAAATATAATAATTAACCTGATTTTAGGATCACATACTGCACACAGGTGTTGATATTCAATGCTGGAGGCCACAGATATGTACAATCAATTATGTTTCAATAAAAAACATTTTTAATTTTTTTACAAAACACCCATTGGCCCCCAGAGGGATTTAATGCACTTTTAAAACAAGAACAAATTTTTCACCAAAAAAATATTTAATTTAAAAAAATTAAAAAATAAAAAGACAAGAGATAAGTGTTGACTGAGAGGTGGAGGAAAGATAACTCTTACATACTGCTGTTGGGAATATAAATTTGTACAATAATTATGGACAACAGTATGAAATTTCCTTTAAAAATTAAAAATAGAACTACCATATAATCCAGTAATCCCTCTTCTGGGTATATATCCACAGGAAATGAAAGTAGAAGCTAGCAGATACATCTGCACTCAGATATTCATTGAAGCATTATTTATAACAGCCAAGATATGGAAAAAACCTAAACGTCCATTGAAAGATGACTGGACACAAAAAATGTGATATATGGGGGAATATTATTTAGCTTTACAAAAGAAGGACATCCTGCCA
>NW_007743434.1:12685-13487 GCF_000696425.1 Galeopterus variegatus | reverse complement strand
ATAATTTCATTATGCATGGTATCAAAATATCATGTTGTACACCTTAAATTGATATAATAAAAACCAGAAATATTACATTTAAAATAAGAGTAAAATAAAAGAAACTTGTTTATTGAGGAAATGTTCCTTTGATAAACATCTCACAATTAAGTTGAAAAAGCTGCTTGAGATTTGCTATGAAATTATATACTATACTATGCTAGTCACAAAAGGTTAAGCTCTCATCTATTTATTTGTGTTTCTATTTCAGCACTAACTGCAATTATTAGGACAACAGGTATTCAGTAAAAATTAAATGAACATGAATAATGTCTATGATAGCAATAAATTTTCTGCTCTTCAACTTCCTTGTAGTCCCTGATTTCTCCCTTTCTTCTTATGTGTAGGTCAGAGACATGAATGCCTTTAACTTATGTAAAAATAAACTATCTATGGGATAAATAAAACCCACTGATGAGATCCCATCCCCAACTGTAGTGAAAATCAGGAATGTGTGGCTGCCCAAAAAACTCTTAAACACATACTGAACATTTTGCTAGTTTCCAAAGTATGAACCCACTTTTTCAAAAGAACTACATACATTTCCCTGTCCCCTGCCACCTGAGTGCAGAAATGTGACTTGGCTACTGCCAACTAAGAACAAGTATTTGAGTTGGACATTAGTTACCTGAGACTGGATTCTGACTGTGTCGACAGAGTCAGAGTGATTCTGAGGTCAGAAGTGCTTGTGGAGTTTTGCCAGTGGCAGCACGGTCATGGTTTAAGCACAAGCATCTCCTTTAGCATGCCTGTCCTGACATAT
>NW_007743434.1:11684-12332 GCF_000696425.1 Galeopterus variegatus | reverse complement strand
ACTGTAGTGAAAATCAGGAATGTGTGGCTGCCCAAAAAACTCTTAAACACATACTGAACATTTTGCTAGTTTCCAAAGTATGAACCCACTTTTTCAAAAGAACTACATACATTTCCCTGTCCCCTGCCACCTGAGTGCAGAAATGTGACTTGGCTACTGCCAACTAAGAACAAGTATTTGAGTTGGACATTAGTTACCTGAGACTGGATTCTGACTGTGTCGACAGAGTCAGAGTGATTCTGAGGTCAGAAGTGCTTGTGGAGTTTTGCCAGTGGCAGCACGGTCATGGTTTAAGCACAAGCATCTCCTTTAGCATGCCTGTCCTAACATATGTGCTTTTGCAAGTTATTCCTGGTAGTTCATCTCACATGTTGTGATCCTCACCTTCCAAACATTATATAAACTACTTAATAGAATAAATATCTTCTACTTACATTAGCTACAGACGATTCGGTGTCATCAAATAAGAGCCATGGATGATACAGTAAACTGACCTGAAATTGTCCATTTCAGTTAATCACCAGAAATGGAAAGCCATCAATTTCAGAAGCATCTCAGTTAACAAGGGTCCCTTTTCAATACACTTTTCCTAAGTGCGTTAAGTGGAGATGGTAGATGATAGCTATTTATTCAAATTAAGCTTTTACT
>NW_007743434.1:0-10826 GCF_000696425.1 Galeopterus variegatus | reverse complement strand
GGAAATTGAACTGCAGACTGAGTGATGACAGCAATCCAGCCATGCGAGGATCTAGAAGAGGCATATTTGGGGGATAAAGAGCGAGCACAAAGGCCTAAGGGCAAGAGTGTGACCACTGAGGCTGGAGCACAGGGAACATGCAAGAGTAGCACTGCAGGGGGTCAAAGACATGTGTGTTTGAGTGGGGAGCAATTGCACACGATCTGAAAGGACATGGAAACATCAGCTACAGTTTAATGTAAACTTGGTTAAACAGATAGTTTTCCTTCTACCAATGGGCGTAGTTCAGCTTCTTTATGTGAATGCTTTTACATGGGAACAAAGTGGTAGATACTAAAATAGAAGATGCCCATGCAGAGGCAAAGTAGAGATCAATGTTGTCGGCTACACCAACGGGTCCACCAAAAGGAGAAACTGCCAGGAGGCACACACAAAGTGGTCTGGGCAAGGTGCTCACTTGAATACATGGTTTATGTCATTTCAACTTGATTTTAATTAGAGCCAAATTAATTACAATTAAGGTGAGGTTAGTTGGTGATGTTAGAGTCAGGAAAGAGAGTTGTTAATGATATTGACCCAGGTCAGACAAAATTCCCCTTATTTATTCATTTACTTATTTATTGCCTATGTCCCTTGACTAGAATGTGTTTCTGTAATCAGATGTGTCATTATTATGATATTATGATACCACAATGTTTAAGAGTGCAAGTTCTGAAGCAAACCTACATGAACTCAAACCCCACCTCATGTTTGTACTACCTCTGTGACCTAGTGTAACATATTTAAATTTTCCAGGCTTCAGTTAATTGCTTTAGAAATCAAGAAAACATTACCTATTTCGCAAGCCTCTTGTGGGGATTAAAGAAGTCAATAACTTTGTAGCACAAGCCACATTGTAATAGTTAATAGAAGCTTTTACCAGAACTATTAATTATTGTACTGCAGCTTTCTTATTTGTCATAAAAACTCCATTAAATTTTGAAGTTTTCCTTAACCAGATTTTGATTCTGGAGATGTTCAGACTTTTAAGGTAAACTGTTTCAGAGTTTATCTCTTAATTTGGGGGGATTTACTCTTAGGATTCAGAAAGTTCCTCATGGCCTGCTAATATAATATTTACATACAGCTGTATAATAAGCATAAAACATTAAGTTTTTTTTTTTAATGGACAAACAGAAATGGGACAGTGATGATGAAACAAAGACCATGACATTTTTTAAGCATTCATTGAGTGACAAGCACTATCCTGAACACTTTGCATATAGTCTCATCCACAGCTTAAAATAACCCTATGAAAAACATATTACCATTTCATCGTACATGTGAATGAAGATTAAAATAAGATCATGAGAGATTGTGAAATACGTACAATGTTACATAAACTAATGATATAATTTAATCCGAGCTCTATTGACACCGTATCTCAAATCTTTCCATATCATCCAAGACTCTACTGCTAAAAAGACTTCCAGAGGCTGAATAATGACCCTAACAGTCAACAATGTTTTTGCCTGAAGTTAAAAGGAAAAGTTATGTGACATAATATTGATCATACAAAAAGGTGCCTTTTTCATCTAAGGAGACAAGAACAGGGTAAGATCTGCAGAGGTCCCGATCTAGATATAATAAGCACACTGTTAGTACTAGAAGAGATATAAGGCAAAAATAGGACACCATTGAATGTTGGGTCACCATAAGTCAATATTTTTTGCCTTTAAAAAACACTTTTATAATGTTTACTGTGTGTCTGACAGTGTTGTAAGGACTTAACAAATATTAATTCATTTAAGTGGTCCAACAAATTTATGAGAGAGGTACTACCATTACTATTTTTACAGATGAAGAAATGTGGGATAGACAGGTTAAATGACTTCTCAGGTCACATTCAAATGTGGGAAGTCTGGCCTCAGTCTGCTCTTAACTCTGGACCATACTACCTCCTCTAAACAAATGTCTCACTTTAAGTATGTTCATATTCTGGTTGCCTGCTGTGTTGACCTCAGATTCGGAGTAAAATCACCCTTTGATACTTCAGGGCTTGTTATGAGAAAATCAAATGCACAAATGAATCATCCATAAGAACAAAGAGAAATGGGGCCAAAGGAGGTCAGAAAACCAGGAGAGATCAGTACAGTAATGAGCAAGGATGTTGGGAAGCATTCCTGCCATCCCAAATCCTACAGTGTCACTCAGCTCAGAATATGATTTGTCACAGCAGGGACAGGGAATTATGTATAATTCCTTCTAAAGCTCAAAAAATTCATTAATAAGTGTTTCTATTATACTTACAAAGACTCCAGTAATAAAGAATATTTATAAGAGCTAAAAGCTATTGAGCACTCAGTGATAATAAGAGTTTTACGAGAATTATGTATTATGTATTTGATCCTGAAAACATCTCAATCATTACCCTTTAATTTCAACTTTATTTTTTTATTTTTTTATTTTTTTTTTCCTTTTTGTCTTTTTTCGTGACCGGCAACGGATCGCAACCCTCAGTGTCACGCCCGTACCGGACCAGGACCAGCAACGGGATCACAACCCTCGGTGTTGCACCCGCACCTCGCTCAGCCAGTGAGTGGCCGGTCTGTATGTGGGATCCGAACCCTCTGTGGGAGCGTCGCTGCACTCCCAAGCAGCGCACTGTAGCAGTGCACCACCAGGCCAGCCCTAAACTTTAAAAAGTAGTGGTTTGACAAAGCTAACACTATCTGTGGCAAAACTAAGTTTGGAACTCGGGACTATCTTAATCTGAAACTATGCCATTAACCATGATAGTACACTAAACCCTATCACACATTCCACTAAAATGTGCATTCAAAAATGGTATGTAAAATCACCTTCACACAGAAAAACCCTGAAAACAAGGCCTTCTCTATGAATGACTGGTAAAAATCACAATAACAATCAATTTTAGTCCAAATAATGCAACAGTAATACAGGCTAGACCTTTCCTTTGGAGGCAGGGAGAAAAAGAGACAATCAGACCAGATGTGACAAAAGATTAGAAAGCAGAGAAAGAAAACATGGAGAAATAATACACATTCCATTTCTATTTTCCCAGAATATTTTATTTTTGTTGTGAAATTGCAAAGGTATTGGCTTGCATTGCATGATTTATTAAGAAATGAGAGTTCATTATTCTTACAGTTTCTACGATGAAAGATACTTCCCAGGAAATGTCTTAATAAGGTGATCCATTAATGGGTAAGGATGCAAGCATAATCCATACCGCTATTGCTCACAGTTTCTGCATAGATTACCTACTTACAAACATATGGATAATTTTATAAAAATGCAAATACGCCAATCCAACAACAGTCCAGCTGAATTAGATTTCGAGAGCTGTGTCCCAGGAATCTGCATTTTAACAAGAACCTTAACTGATTCTGATGGTACACCAACGTTTGACAATCAAATGAACAGTAAATAATTCTAAATGGGAGTTTTTATAATAATAAACAATTTAGTGCCTAAGCCTTTCATCAAATGGTTTATATACCAGCAACAACATACTTTGACATACACTGTTCACTTAGTCCGGAATCTTAAGACATTATGTTTTCTTTTTTTCACCATTAAGTAATTTTGTTTCGTGATTATTTCTTTGTTGAAATCACCTATTGACCCAGAACTTCTTCATAGCATGTTTTACTTCTGCATTTCTAAGGCTGTAGATTAAAGGGTTTAACATAGGAGTAATCATGGTATAAAACACAGCCACGGCTTTATCAATGGAAAAGGTGGTCACTGGACGCAGATACACAAATATGCAGGGCACAAAGAATAAGATGACCACTGTGATGTGAGATACACAGGTGGAGAGGGCTTTGCGCCTTCCCTCCAAGCTGTAGGATTTCAACGAGTATAGGATGATTATATAAGAGACCATCAGGAGGAAGAAGTTTAAAAGGCAGATGAACCCACTATTGGCAGCAACAAAGAGACCAAGGGTTTGAGTGTCCATGCAGACAAGTTTCAACAGAGGGTTAAGGTCACACAGGTCTACAATATTGGGGCCACAGAAGGGCAGCCAGACTGTGAAGAGGATCTGAATAGTTGAATGGACAAAGCCTCCAGCCCAGGCCACTCCCACAAGGAGGCTACACATCTTTCGGTCCATGATGGTCATGTAGTGCAGGGGCTTACAAATGGCCACATAGCAGTCATAGGCCATCACCGTCAGAAGGATGATCTCAGCTGCACCAAAAAGATGCTCAGCAAAGACTTGAGTCATGCATCCCCTAAAAGAGATGATTTTTCTCACAGCAAGAGTGTCAGCTAGCATCTTAGGAGCCATGGATGTAGAACAGCAGCCATCGATAAAGGATAAGTGAGACAGAAAGAAGTACATGGGTGTTTCTAGGGCTGTGCTGGTGCTCATGGTAATCACGATGAGCAGGTTGCCTGCCAGGGTGACCAGATAGACAATTAAAACCAAAACAAATGAGAATTTCTGAAGCTCCACATTTTGTGTCAAGCCCAAGAGGATGAACTCAGTCACATTATTCATCCTCACCATCAATTCCATTCAGGTGACAGGTTGACTACCCTGGAAAAAAAGTCATACTCATCCTCAATAATAAGACTTTCACTTAATGAAAAAATATATCCATGGCTGCATCTTTTTAGTTGTACAAGAAGCAAAAACAAGCACAAAACCATGTCACCTCTCTTATTTTTTATACTCTACAGATGACATTGTAGATGAAGAGTACTCATTTCATCCTTTATAATTTCCTGATTTGTCTTTAATTTTCTACAGTAAAAAAAATGTGTAACTTTTAAAATCAGAAAAGAAAAATATCATACATCAAGTTAAGAGCCAATATGTGGCTGTTCACGAATACACAAAGATGCATGTACCTTACCCGAAAGTGGAGGACATACTTACCAAAGAAAAATCCAAATTGTTCCATTAAATCATACAAAAAGACTCGAGGACATAGAAAGATTCTTTCATAAGCCATCCCTTTTCCTATTTTGCCTGTCTGGAAGCTTCTCAACTTTCTCAGTATTAAAAACAATGCTGTACCTCCTTCCAATCTCAGAGGATGTGGTAAATGTCCATTACGGCCCTTGCCACATGCTCTCACAGTCGTCTCTCTGGGTTCAACATCGTGGTCCATGACGGCAAAAATCCTGCCCTACCACAATTGTAGTCTCATTTATTTTTGTATCCCCAGTGCTGGCCAAAATGCAAACACTCATAAAGCATTTACTGAGAGGGAGAACCAAAAAGGGGGCAAAAGGGAAAGAAAGTGGGAAAGAAAAAAGGAGAAAGGGAAATTAGAAATGCATTAAAGAGTAAAGGAAGAGAACTAGGCCCAAAACCCAAAGACATAATTTGGAGTCCTAAATCTAACAAGTATTAACATTATATTGTTAATTAATTTTATATAACTGTGCTTCCATTTTTCACCTGTTAAAGGACGGATAAATATACGTACATTTAGAATTGTTGTGAAGATTAAAATCATTTTAAACTTACTATTGTTGTTGTAATATGAGTTTACAGTTCTCAGGATCGCAACCCTCAGTGTCGCCCCCGTACCGGACCAGGACCGGCAACGGGATCGCAACCCTCGGTGTTGCCCCCGCGCCTCGCTCAGCCATTGAGCGGGAACCGGTCTGTATGTGGGATCCGAATCCTCGGCGGGAGGGCCTCCGCACTTCCCAAGCAGCGCACTGTAGCAGCGCGCCACCGGGCTGGCCCCTAAACTTACTATTGTTGTTG
Organism: Galeopterus variegatus; assembly: GCF_000696425.1. NCBI lineage: Eukaryota > Metazoa > Chordata > Mammalia > Dermoptera > Cynocephalidae > Galeopterus > Galeopterus variegatus. The sequence goes on along the minus strand of NW_007743434.1, from coordinate 5,089 downwards.
TTGTAATATGAGTTTACAGTTCTCGTGGAAGTATCACTAAAGAAAACTTTAAAAATTGTCTCTGAACATCTTCAGAAGGAAAAGATTCTGAAAACTTAAGCTAACCAAAGAGAACAAACATAAGAACTAGGGGAAAAAGAAGAAATGTAAAAAAAAAAAGGATAATCAGACTTTTTAAAAATAGAAAATACAGCAAGCTATTATAAGAATATCTAACACAAATTTATAAGTGTTTAGTTGGCTTACTTGTTTTGTGGGATTTATTGTCCATTCCTTCATTAATTCATGTGCTTAAGCCATATTACCATATATAGAAAATTTACTCATTCAAAAATAGACTCACTATTGAGGTTATAATCTACTGGTTTGACACAACTTGGCTTCTCCAGACTTGACAATACTTCATTAAACTCAATCAGAGTTCTCTTCAAACCAATGTGTGTGCAACCAGAATAATAGTCATGTTAGTTTACTGTAAATTTATTGTAAAAAAAAAAAAAATCAAAGTGTTTCCAAAAGCAAAAAGACTAAAGTAAAATAAAAAAGAAAATTGTACTTTTTGTACATATCACTTTAATGTATGTCTAGGACTTCTCACCCTGGCCTGAATTAATTCAGATAATTTTCACAGATAGTAGACACATTCACTTTGTGTTTAAATGGTATTTGATCTGGAAGAGAGTGGGATGATTTCAGCAGCACTAGCCTATTTACAATTCTATGGGACTCATAGAAATCTTCAAGGTTTCATATGTTTTGCATTGAACTTGGTCTGACAGCCTTGATACAGACTAAGAACTAAGTAACCATTTTTAAAGCTAGAAGACAAATCCAATTACCAAGATATCAGCAGCTAATTGAAGGTCCCCTGGATGAGAAATCTCCTGAAGCCAATTCTTCCAAGCATTTTTCAGAGCATCAATGCTCACTGCAGAGCCACATGTTTTAGTCCTTGGACTAAAAATTCTAGTAGAACCCACGTCAAGACCCACAGCATGTCAGGGAGAGTCACTGCCTTTGTGCTTAGCTCTGCCTAAATATCCTCACAGCCCCTCATTCTCAACTCAATCAACTCCCACTGTATAGAGACACAAGTGTTATTAAAGTGGGTGCCTCGCCTCTGCACTGTTTCCTCAAGGGAAGAGCAATTAATTTCAGTAACCTTTGCCAAAATGGCAATCAAATGCTTATCCCTTCCTTTTGCTCTCCTTCTGACCAGTAAATGACATTTTTGATGAGGTTTACAATTAATCTACAGGAATGGGATAATCATCAGGCTATGGTCAGAACCAAAATGCTTTTATTCTTTTTTTGTTTTAAGCAAATGTTTATTCAACATCTAAAATGTACTAAGCACAGTGTTGTTCCATAATGACAATGANCAGCTAATTGAAGGTCCCCTGGATGAGAAATCTCCTGAAGCCAATTCTTCCAAGCATTTTTTAGAGCATCAATACTCACTGCAGAGCCACATGTTTTAGTCCTTGGGACTCAGCCTTTCTTCTCCCAAAATTCCAGTAGAACCCACGTCAAGACCCACAGCATGTCAGGGAGAGTCACTGCCTTTGTGATTAGCTCTGCCTAAATATCCTCACAGCCCCTCATTCTCAACTCCTCCAACTCCCACTGTATAGAGACACAAGTGTTATTAAAGTAGGTAACTCGCCTCTGCACTGTTTCCTCAAGGGAAGAGCAATTAATTTAAGTTACCTTTGCCAAAATGGCAACCAAATGCTTATCCCTTCCTTTTGCTCTCCTTCTGACCAGTGAATGACATTTTTGACGAGGTTTACAATTAATCTACAGGAATGGGATAATCATCAGGCTATGGTCAGAACCAAAATGCTTTAATTCTTTTTTTGTTTTATGCAAATGTTTATTCAACATCTAAAATGTACTAAGCACAGTGTTGTTCCATAATGACAATGACAGTAACTGACCATTGAGTGTTACACTGAAAGCCCTATATTACATACATTATATGTGGTACCCTTTGTAATGGCTGTTACTATTCCCATTTTATGAATGAGGAAATTGAGGCATTATGAGTTTAAGTAAATACATGAATAAAAGTGAGTAGGTGACAGAACTCATATTTAAATCTAAGTCTGCCTCCAGATAGTGTCTCTGCCCTCATGAGCCAAGAATATAACTATTTTTTAAAAAACAGTGGTGAGCACTATAAGAAAGGACATGGTGCTATATATCTGTGTAATGGTGATATGGCTTAGACTGGGGTGGAGATGGAGTGTTCAAGGGAGATTTTCTTGAGGAAATGGTATGATGTTGAATTTGAAGCCAAAAACTATTATCCAAAGTCTAAATTAGATAAGAAAGTGAGGGTTTGGGATGGTTAACAAATTTGAGAATTAGCTGGCCTGTATCATCTTGTGAACAGTAAACAAAGAACATGTGTGAGCCCACCACTTTTGCAAATAAATACAGTTTAATTCCTCCTTTTCAAATTCTATGCTAAAGAGCTGGCTGTATAGCTCAATTTGTTAGAGCACAGCCTTATAAGCACCAAGGTCATGGGTTCAGATCCCCATACCAGCCAGCTGCCAAAAAAGAAAAATATTCTATGCAATTTTTTCTTGATTACACTGACTGGGACCTCAGGACAATTTTAAATAGAAGTGGGAAAAACAGATATCATTACCTTGATCCTGATTTTAGCAGTAAATCCATGAAATATTTCACCATTAATATACTATATCTATTGTGGCCTTTTACCACATTGGAGATTTTTCCTTCTCTTGCTAAATTGTCACAAGTTTTTATCATAAATGAGGGGTAATGTTTGCCAAATACTTCTCTACATCCACTGAGATGATCATATGATATGTTCTTTTATTTTATTGTCTGTCCATTTTATTGATTAATTTTCTAATGTTAAACCAGCCTTACATTTCCTGAATAAACCCCATGATATAAGTCATGATATATTATCCTTTTAAAATACTGCTCAATTTGTGACATCACTAAAGGACGGCTGAGTAAGTAACTCCAAGAGGAGTAAGTAACTCCTCTTCAAGGACTCTCATACTTGCTGGTGATAGGGCAAATTGTTAGAATCACTTTAGAGAGTAATTTAGTAATCCCTATCCTAAGAAAATGTAGTTTATGGTGTAGTTTGTGACCCAGCAATACTACTTCTGAGAATTTATAATGATATTTTCTTAAGCAATTGTGAATACATAAATGTGGATATCCTTGAAGTGTTATTTTTAATAGCAAAAGACTGGAGCCACTACAATGCCCTTTGATATGTGTTTGGTAATAAATAGTGGTATTTTGAAAATAATTATACCATATAGCCAGTAAAAGTTAGGGCATTATTTATATATACTTATATATATTTTATACTTAGTATCTCCAAAATAGAATGTTGCGGGAAAATTGAGCAAGAACCACACGGTAGTGATTTGGATGTGATTTATAGAAGAAGTACCAATGTATGTTCCTGTTATGGATAAGCATGTATGTGCACTTCTATTTCTTGAGGGTTCAAATAAACAAACAAATAAAGAGGTGGCAGCAGTTACCTGAGGTGGAAAAACAGATAGACTGAGGGAGAGTAGAATGTGGGAGACTTTTTTTTAATCCTGTATTGTAAAACACATTAGGTAAATGTATTACCTAATCAAAGATCATTACATTTAATCATAAATAATTCTTTTTTTTTTTTTTTTTTTTTTTACCGGTAAGGGGATCACAACCTTCAGCACGGTGTGGTCTGCACCATGCTCAGCCAATGAGCGCAACAGCCATCCCTATATAGGATCCGAACCCATGGCCTCCACGCTACCAGCGCCACACTCTCCCACCCACGGCCTCCACGCTACCAGCGCCGCACTCTCCCGAGTGAGCCACGGGGCCAGCCCATAAATAATTCTAATATAGAAATTGATGACTATAAAATGTTGATATGATATCACTTATAGAAATTGATGACTATAAAATGTTGATATGATATCACTTATGACCAACAAGGTATCTGAAATTTTACTATTACCAATTGTCTGTCTTTATATCTATCTTTTTCTTTTTAGGTAGGTTGATAGTTACACATATTTACATATATAGATGCCCTTGTATACAGATAATATCCAGATAAACTATGTATATTAATATATTTGTACTTTGCATATTTAGATATTAAAATGTTTAGTGTATATACTAGGGACTACATATATTATATTATAATACAAATACCTGTTGATTACTTCAAGAACCAGATTATATTGGATCTATAGAAAATAGTCAGTCTTTCTTATTTATAATTAACTTAGACTTCCAGAAAGTTTTCATTGTGCTGTATTATGTGGAGCATTAAGTGGGTTTAAAATATTTCAACCCAAATAACTGACAGGGAGACACAGTTCCTTAGTGAAGGCAGTGTGTCAGGGAAGTGTTCTTGTGCATTTGGATATCTGTTCTTGTGATTCATGTAGCAAGCGTCAGTTTTATTTTTTTTATTTTTTTTATCTTTTATTTTTTTTTAATATTTATATTGTCAATATACAATGTGGTTGATTATTATGTCCCATCACCGAAACCTCCCTCCCTCCTCCCTCTCCCCCCTACCACCCAAGTGTGTCACCTCCATTTGCTTGTTGTAAGAACTTCAAAAAAAATTGTGGTTGGTATATCTTCCTCTCCCCCACCCTCCCGGGTTTTTTGTTGTTGTTGTTGTTGTTTGTTTGTTTTTGTGTGTGTGTGTGTGAGAGTGTGCGTGTGTGTGTGTGTGTGTGTATATGTATGTGTGTGAATTGATTCATTGAACTTTAGCTCCCTCCAATAAGTGAAAACATGTGGTATTTCTTTTTCTCTGCCTGACTCGTNAAAAAAAAAAATCAAAGTGTTTCCAAAAGCAAAAACCCTAAAGTAAAATAAAAAAAGAAAATTGTACTTCTTGTACATATCACTTTAATTTATGTCTAGGACTTCTCACCCTGGCCTGAATTAATTCAGATAATTGTCACAGATAGTAGACACATTTACTTTGTGTTTAAATGGTATTTGATCTGGAAGAGAGTGGGATGATTTCAGCAGCACTAGCCTATTTACAATTCTATGGGACTCACAG
>NW_007743433.1:17020-18975 GCF_000696425.1 Galeopterus variegatus | reverse complement strand
TGTGGGATCCGAACCCTCGACGGGAGCGCCACCGCGCTCCCAAGTGGCGCACTGTAGCAGTGTGCCACCGGGCCGGCCCCATAAATGCTTTTTAAAAATTCAATTTGCCACAGTGCTCAGCACCCCTAAAACAAACAAAAATAAACTTTTAAAGAGGATGAGCTGCCTGGGTTGTGCTTTTTTATCCTGTGTCCTATGTACCCCTGACCAATGGCCTAGATTTAATCAAATCATGAAAACATGGAAAAATAACAATTCACAGTTGATGGGAAGAGAAAGGCTTCTTGTTTCACCCATGTTGAGTGGATTAGAGACAAAATAAGTCAAAGGGGAGGAGGGGACCTCACACTTGCTATTCCTAGAATGGCTGGAAGTCCACCTCCTTCACCTGGGATCACTTCTGCTGAGCACAAAATCCCCCCCTTTATCATTAGACAATCGAGAGTGAATCTGTACACTCGCAAAGACCATGCCTCACTTCTCTTGTACTCTAATTATTTGGGGAGAACAGAGAGCTCTAAAACTTATTCCTGTGAACCCCAAACACTCCTAGCCTCATTCTCACCACCACCATCTGTTTTAAATCTATCAAGACTTTTAAAAAATTATTATCATACATGTATGTGGAGTACAACATTGATTTTCAATAATTGTGTAGAATATATAGTTAGATTAGTATAGTTAGCTTATTTCATTATACCTTTTATTTCTTTATGTATCAATCACCACGAAACCTCCAGACTCCCAGATCACCCCACTTCTCCCACAATTTATCTCCCTAGGGTTCTGTATATACTTAACTCTGTCTCCTTCTGGAATCTTTACCCAACTCCTGAAACCCTTCCAATGTGTCCTCTGAACTCATTGCTCATTATCAGCAAAATCTCTTTTGTCCTTAACCTCATTGCTCCATGCTCTTTTCTCCTTCTTATTCTGATGGGAGCCTGGCTCTGTTCTGAAGTGGTGGCTCTGGTTTGCTCCCACAGACCTAACATGACTAAGTGTGAAGAAAGGTGTCCTTGCTCCACAATGCAGCTTCCAGACCACTCTTCCTCCCACCTCTCCAACTTTGAATTACATCCTACATTAAGATTTTATCACCTACCACTTCTCAGTGTTGCTGTCATGAATTCCTTTATTTCTCTACAATGTTAGCTCCTTTCTCATGGTAATTTTCTCTTATATTAGTTGATGATCTCAATACACAACAAGATGATCCTTTAAATCCCCTGAGTTTACAGTTCCATGAACTCATCTTCAGCAATAATTTTATACTCCATCCAACCTCTGCCTCTCACTCTCATGGCCATACCCTAGAACCTCTCATGACAGTTATGTAGAACCCATCCAAAATCTCCATTCATCCATTGCATCCTATGACCACCATCTCCTATCATTTCAGCTCCTTCCAACTCCAAAAATCTCTTGTAATCATCAAGACAACCAATTCTTTGATCTTACAACCTGTTACTGTCCTTCATTCATTTTGGTGGTCTCCCTCTCTTCTTTACATTTGTCCTCAATTTCCTAGGTCTTTATAAACATCAATAAGACAATCAAAATACAATTTGAGAGTAGTCATAACTAACCTCAAATTATATTTTGATGGACTGAACCATATGGAAGTTCTATCTGTAGTTGTTTAAGGAAACTCCATACTGTTCTCCATAATGGCTGCACTAATTTAAGTCCCACCAACAATGCAGGAGGGTTCCTCTTTCTCCACATCCTCGCCAGCATTTGTTATTCTCTGTCTTTTTTATAACAGCCAGTCTGATTGGGGTGAGGTGATACCTCAAAGTGGTTTTGATTTGCATTTCCCTGATGATTAGTCATGTTGAGAATTTTTTCATATACCTGTTGACCATTTGCATGTCTTCCTTTGTGAAATGTTTATTCAACTGCTTTGCCCATTTTTTTTTTTTTTTGTCTTTTTCCGTGTCCAGCAATGGATG
>NW_007743433.1:1668-16020 GCF_000696425.1 Galeopterus variegatus | reverse complement strand
CTGCACTAATTTAAGTCCCACCAACAATGCAGGAGGGTTCCTCTTTCTCCACATCCTCGCCAGCATTTGTTATTCTCTGTCTTTTTTATAACAGCCAGTCTGATTGGGGTGAGGTGATACCTCAAAGTGGTTTTGATTTGCATTTCCCTGATGATTAGTCATGTTGAGAATTTTTTCATATACCTGTTGACCATTTGCATGTCTTCCTTTGTGAAATGTTTATTCAACTGCTTTGCCCATTTTTTAAATGGATTATTTGTTTTGTTTTGTTTTGTTTTTGCTGTAAAGTTATCTGAGCTCTTTGTATATCAGGTTGAAGGGATACCTGCACTCCCATGTTTATTGCAGCTCTGTTTACAATAGCCAGGTGATGTAACCAACCTAAATGTCCATCAAAGGATGACAGGATAAGGAAATTGTGGGATATATACACAATGGAATACTACTCAGCTATGAAAAAGAATGAAATTCTACCATTTTCAGCAACATGGATGAGCCTGGAGAAAATTATTCTAAGTAAAACAACCCAAGTACAGAAAGAGAAATACCACATGTTCTCACTCATAACCAGGAACTGAATCCATAAATAAACAAATGAATAAAGAGAGACAGAGAGAAAGAAAGAAACAATAATCACAGTAATATGTTGAACTTTTAGAAAACTAGAGGTGGAAAAGAGGAGGGGAGGAGAAGGAGGATGCTAAATGAGGACTTGGTCAATGGACACAAAGAATGATTGCAGATTGTAAGGATGAATAAGCTAACTATACTGATCTGACCAAAACACATTGTACACAGTTATTGAAAATCAATCTTGTACCCCACATGTATGTATAATACAAAAATACATAACTAAAATAAAATAAAGTTTAATTTAAGAAAAAGGACTGAACCAAAATGAGTATAATGATGCTACATTTTGTTTGTCTACAGTTCCTTCTAAAGGTAAAATTTACATTCAGTAAAATGCACAGATCTTAAGTGTACAGAACAATGAATTTTGACAAATGTGTATACTCATGTGATCCATACTCCTAATAAGATTTAGAACATTTCCATTGCCCAAGATATTTCCCTTGGACCTTTCCTGTTGACCCCTCCTCACCCAGAGATAAAATTTTCTGAATCATTTCACTATAGATTTCTTTTGCCTGTCTTAGACACCATATAAATTGAATCATATGGTGTATACTTTTTCATGTCTGGCTTCTTACACTTATCACAATATCTTGAGATTCACCCATGTCATTGAGAATATAAGTAGTTTGCTCCTTTTTAATATTAAGCTATATTCTGTTGTATAAAGATACCACAAGTGATTTATTCATTCTCCTGTTCATGGACAACGGATTGTTTTCACCTTGTGGCCATTATGAATAAAGCGTCTATGAACATTCTTGTACAAGCCTTTTTGTAGTCATATGTTTTTATTACTCTTTGAAAAATACATGGGTAGAACCATTGTGCAAAGTGATTGTACCATTTTACATTTCTGCCAGCAAAGTATGTGTTCCTCAGCAAGTTGAGTGTTATCAGACTTATAAAAAATACAAGAAACACACGTGTTGTTGAGAGAAATGTAGCTAGCTATATATTTTTAAATAAATGTTTATTATTTCTGATAGTATAGAGAGTTCCCAATACCCCCTACCCAGTTTTTCCTATTATTGACATCATACTTTAGTATGGTACATTTGCCACAATTCATAAATCAATATTGACACATTATTATTAAATGAGAAAAGCCCATATTTTATTCAGACTTTCTCACTTTTCCCTCAATGTCTATTTTCTGTCCCTTACCTGCTCCTGGTCAGTGGGGCTGCCCTCGGCTCCTATCTCTGGCTGATATTAATATAGCCACAACAGCTCTATTTTGGTTACTATCTCTATGAAATATCTTTTCCAATACTTTCACTTTCAAACTGTTTTTGTCTTTAGATCTAATGTGAATCTTTTGTAGATAACATATAATTCAATCATGTTTTTTTCTTTTATTTATTCCTTCAGTTTCTGCTTCTTGGTTAGATAGTTTAATCATTAACATTTAAAGTATTTACTCTAAGGAGAGACTTATTTCTACATTTTTCTATCTGTTTTCTACATGTCTTATAACTTTTCTCTCCCTCATTTTTACCACTACTGCCTTCTTTTGTGTTTAATTGATTTGTGTAGTGACATGTTTTGATTTCTTTCTCATTTGCTTTAGTGTATGTTCTATAGATATTTTCTTTGTGATTGCCATGAGAATTATATATAACATCCTAAAGTTATAGCAATCTAGTTTGAATCAATACCAAGTAAACTTCAATCACGTACAAAAGAATAAAAACTCTACTGCCATACAACTTCCTCTCCCTTCATATTATTGATTGTACAAATTATGTCTTTATACATTGTGTGTTCAACAACAGATGTATAACTAGTTTTATGTATTATTTAAATTATGTAGAAAATAAAAGGTGGAATTACAAACCAAAATTACAATAAATTGGCTCTTATATTTGCATTTGTTTTTACCTGTATCAGAGACCTTTGTTTCTTATATTGCTATGAGTTACTGCGTAGCATCCATTTATTTAAACCTGACGAACCCTGTGTAGCATTTTTTATAGGACAAGTCTAGTGGGAACTAAGTCCCTCACCTTTTGTTTATCATGGAATTTTAAAATTTCTCCCTCATTTTTATAAAGACCGTTTTGCTAGATACAGAATTCTCTGTTAACAGGGTTTTTTTTTTTTTTCTTTCAGTTCCTTAAATGTGTCATTCACTGCCTTCTGACCTCCAAGATTTCTGATGACAAATTAGCTGATAATCTTATTGGATGATAATCTAACAATGAGTTTCTCTCTCTTGACTTCAACATTCTCTCTTTGTCACTGGCTTTTGAATGTTTATAACGTGTTTTGGTGTGGGTCTTGCCTGGGTTATGTGTGGCTTTCTAAATTCCCCGTACACGCGGCTTTTTCTGAATGTCCTGATTTCCCAGTCTTACCCTAGCTTCTCTGGACCTCAGATGATCTATTGCACATCTTCACTTATAATCTCTTGTCCCAGGTGCTTGTGGGTTGGCTTTTGCCTTTTTAGATTTTATGAGCCATGCCCACCACTTTTCCCACCATCTTCATTTCCCACTTTAGTTCCAAGTTAAATGAAACAGAGAAGAACATGTTGTGTGAGTCCTTCAGGTATTTCCCAGTCAAGTTATCACAGTCATATACAATAATTCACAAATAAGGTCTGCTGTGCTACCTCTGATTTGAAGGAGGAGACTGGGAACACTGGACTGATGCTGCGTCAAGGTCAAGACTTCACCGTGCCCTTTACTTTGATAAAATTATGTTACTTAACAGAGAACTCTTTTGTATTCCTCCTTTCATCAGCTCCTCTCAGTCCCTTTTTTCTGACAGACCCTGGGGGAGCCCTAGAACTAATTTTTGGAATTAAATTACATTTACTTTTTGCTTTATCTCACCAATCTATATGGTGATGATTCCCAAATGTCTATTTCAAATTCAGACCTCTTGCTCAAATTCCAAAATCATATTCAAGTGCCAACTGGACATTCCCAGTGATACGTCTAATAGGCATCTCAAATTCTATATTTCCAAAATGGAATTTCTGATCTTTTCCTTGTAAATTTGCTCCTGTTGCAGCCTTCCCCATCTCTGTTGATTACAAACTTCCTGAACCATCCTTGATTCTCCTCCCCTCACTCTCCACATACAAACTGTCACCAGATTCTTTGGGGTCTACCTATACACTACCCAGAACTCACTCTAACCACCTCCTATGCTGTCACTCTCGTCCAAGCCACTTTCTTTCACCTGAATTACTCTTTAATGGATTACTCACTTCCACCAATGTCCCTCTATGATATAATCTTAACAAAGCAGCCAATACAATCAGTTTAACGTGTAAGTCAGGCCATAACACTTGTCTGCTCAAATTTCTGCAATAAAGCTCATTTTACTCCCAATAAAAGTCAACATTTTTACAGTANCAAGGTCAAGACTTCACCGTGCCCTTTACTTTGATAAAATTATGTTACTTAACAGAGAACTGTTTTGTATTCCTCCTTTCATCAGCTCCTCTCAGTCCCTTTTTCTGACAGACCCTGGGGGAGCCCTAGAACTAATTTTTGGAATTAAATTACATTTACTTTTTGCTTTATCTCACCAATCTAAATGATGATGATTCCCAAATGTCTATTTCAAATTCAGACCTCTTGCTCAAACTCCAAAATCATATTCAAGTATTGCTCAAATTCCAAAATCATATTCAAGTGCCAACTGGACATTCCCAGTGATACGTCTAATAGGCATCTCAAATTCTATATTTCCAAAATGGAATTTCTGATCTTTTCCTTGTAAATTTGCTCCTGTTGCAGCCTTCCCCATCTCTGTTGATTACAAACTTCCTGAACCATCCTTGATTCTCCTCCCCTCACTCTCCACATACAAACTGTCACCAGATTCTTTGGGGTCTACCTATACACTACCCAGAACTCACTCTAACCACCTCCTATGCTGTCACTCTCGTCCAAGCCACTTTCTTTCACCTGAATTACTGTTGAATGGATTACTCACTTCCACCAATGTCCCTCTATGATATAATCTTAACAAAGCAGCCAATACAATCAGTTTAACGTGTAAGTCAGGCCATAACACTTGTCTGCTCAAATTTCTGCAATAAAGCTCATTTTACCACTCTAACCACCTCCTATGCTGTCACTCTCGTCCAAGCCACTTTCTTTCACCTGAATTACTCTTTAATGGATTACTCACTTCCACCAATGTCCCTCTATGATATAATCTTAACAAAGCAGCCAATACAATCAGTTTAAAGTGTAAGTCAGGCCATAACACTTGTCTGCCCAAAATTCTGCAATAAAGCTCATTTTATTCCCAATAAAAGTCAACATTTTTACAGTAGCTTATAAGTACTAACTAGCTTATAAGTTCTGAATCAGATCCCTGAAGGTGAGTGGGCTGTGCTAGTTTAAATTCAGAACCCTAGGCTTCACCCCAGACTTTCTGGATGGGAATTTCTGGGAGTGGATCTTGGGGACCTATATCTTGAACAGCCCTCCTGGTGATTGTTGTGTGCACTGAAGTTTGATTACCACGGATGTATGTGATTGGTCCCTCTTCCCTTTCCTCTCTGAGCTTAGCTCCTAAGATTCTTCTTTTTGTTTGCTTTGCTCTAGGGAAACAGGCATTCTTCATGTTTCTTGAAAACTTCGACACGGGGCAGAAACCTTTGCAGTGACTGCTCCTTCTGCCTGGAAAGCTCTTCTCCGGGGCTTCTGCATGGCGCATCCCCTTACTGCCCTCAGGTGTTTTCCCAAATATCATCTTTTTATTACTGACTGCTTAGACTCCCCTATTTATACTAAATTTTTACCCAGCCTCTCATACCCTTGACTTTCCCTAGTCTCTTCAACTTTTTCTTTATTTATGACATATAAACCCTTCTAATATTCCGTGGCATAAGTTACTAATTTAAAATGTATATCGTATATAATTTATTTTTTTCCTGCTAGAATATAAGGGCAGGGATTCTTGTCTTGTTCACTTGCAAATCCCAATTGTCCACAACAATGAAAGGCATAGAGCACTAAACAAATATTTGTTGAAAATGATTTGCTACAGCAATTTACATTTGTGGAAGTATATTGTGAATTTTTGTTTTATTTTTGAGATAGAAAAACATATTAAGGCAAGGATTAACAAAAGTGCTAATATTAAGAATAGACATGAGTACAGAAAGCAAATACCAAGGCTTATTTGAAATGACAATATCTTTGATGTATTTTTGTTTCTCCTATAAAGTATACATAGAGTTTTTCAAGAGAAATTTTATAAAAGCAAACACTTTCAAAGACTTTGACAGAATAGTTTTTAAAAGGACCATCCATCTCCTTCATTAAAAAAATACTTAATTTTTTTCTCTGAAGATGTATTTATGTGGAAAACAATCTGTTGTTTTTTAATTTTGTATTTTGTTTTGCATACTTTTGGTTACTATTAGTTTTCTTCCAAATAAAATCTATAATCTTTTATTTCTCATAAATAAAATATATTAAATTTACCTAAAAACAAAATATTGCTTTTTATATGGTAATTTTCCTTTTATACAGTCCAAATAAAATCTATAATCTTTTATTTCTCATAAATAAAATATATTAAATTTACCTAAAAATAAAATATTGCTTTTTATATGGTAATTTTCCTTTTATACAGTAAGTCTGTTTGAATTCTTTCAGTTTGGAAGATTGGATAAACAAAATATGAAGGAGAATATAGTATCATTTTAAAAAACATTCTGAATAGTAACTCATATTTTCATAGTATGCTTTCAAGAAAGAAGAATTAGTACTTCCAGTTTTGCAGAAAAGCACCCCATTTTAAGGTTAAGTTCTTAGTTTCCTATAACATAATGTGTCATTTAGTCTTTACAACAAATTATGAACTTGATCTTGAGTGAATGTTGAATGGCCCTAGTTAGACACTCATTTCTTACAACTGCTACATTGACGTGGGTGACAATGAGAAGTAGAAAGTAGGAACTTATATATGAGAGGAAGGGAGGTGCAGAAAATTATTCTACCAATTCAACTCCAGATGTTTTGAACTTCCCGGACCCTTAAATGATTCTTTGCTTTAAATATTAGGATAAGCTAAATAATAATGCCCATTATAATCTATAATTGTAATTATAACAATAATCAACATACCACCACCCTATTTATTTAAAAGTACAAGTTTTAGTAAGATCAAATGTAGAAAAGAAGTTTTGAAAGAAAGACGTATAGAATTCATTGACAATAAGCATTTTAAGATGGTAAAATTCACTGCTTTCGTTTTCATTGCTGTATCTTCTATTGTCATGAGCTGTGTTATTCTTTTATCCCCAGCACATAGCATACATTAGAATTCTTATAAATAATTGTTGAATTGGCAAGTGAGAAGACATAATTTTTTAGCTCAATTCCCCTTTTAAAAATAGTTTCAACAATAATTGGCTGTACTTCCTCTGGAGAGTATAATACATCAATAACCTGAGTAAAGTCTCTTAAGTAAAGTCTGTTAAGATATTTATGCTAAACAGAGGAGAGTTTACTTAACGAAAGCAAAACTACTCACCCATTAGTTCTGATCAATTGCTTTGTGGTCACTTTCATTACACTGTTTAATTTGAACCACAATTACATTTTATCCTTTTAAATGATAAAGCAGATTCCCTAGCCCTTAATTAAAGGGTCTGACTGAATTTGGTTACAAGACGGATGTTACACACCCTCCACTAAAGACCCAACTCAGCAAAATAGTAAAGTTCTCTTTTGAAAAGCAACTATTTTAGGTGTAATCATGAAAACTTCAGTTTCTTCCTGCAGCAGATGAACAAGAACTCATAAAATGCTTTCAGGTATACTACTCTGCTCCCCGGGATTCCACAAGGAATCATACAGTGCTTACCAACAAAATAAATTCGTGAATGCTACTCTTTTATAGAAGTATAAATACACACATATAATTTATAAATTGATTAAAATGGGAATAATATCTAAATGATGCTCCATTGTTGCCTTTTCATTAAAGCAATGAAATGAAATATCAGTTCCTAATTTCTCAGACTCCCAGTGACATATTCACCTCAAAAGCAATGGCGGAGGCATTTTGTAATATATAGTTGTCCTTAAGGACAATTTTGCATCTTGGAGAGCTAGGACTTCAGCAGTAGTCAATAATGTTCTAGACTGCTCTTAGTGTTCATTGGTCCTTCTACCTTTAAAAAAGAATCCAAAAGGAATATTCCCCAGGTGAATAAGTCACCCAAATGAAAGGAATGGCATTGGTAAAGAATTTAAATGACCAGAAAAGATCTCATAATTGCATGTGGAAATACCTATATTTGCATAACAAATTACTAGCTTAAAACAAAGAAAATATTAAATATTAAACTGTTATATGATGCCATTTCTCTTAAATAGTGAATGTCAGCTTCTCCTTTGCTGCACCTCAGGGAGGGAGTACAATGCATGGATGAGGACCATGGGCACAGGTGTCAAACTGTCTGCTTTTCTACCACTACTGACAGCCTGGCAACCTTGTTCATATCATATAACCCGATTGGACCCTCATCTGTAAAATGGTGTTTCTCATAGGTTTGTTGTGAAATGTGAAAGAGCTTGTCATGCAAAACGTCAAGCACATATTAAGTACCCAGTACATTTTATCTTCTCTTATTAATTGTGGTTCTCCTGTTATTGCACAAAGGACTGTGTAACATTGAGTCTATTATCCACTTTGTAGAAGAGTGACATGCCATCATTCCTATGCCAATGCAGGTGAAAGGTCTGATGTGGGTGAGAAGGTGAAGGAAGGATGCAGAAAAAAGTCAGTGATAGGAGATATTTCCCAGTGAGGTTACATGGGTTTACTATACTTGTGTTCAGCATTAACACTGGGGCTCTGAAGAGAAGCTGGCATGGCCATCATGAAAGAGAATCCCCCTATCCTGATCCTTATGAATGTCTGGTTGAATTCCTGGTTGCAGCACAGAGTCAGAGGGATTAATGAATATCTTTTAGGGCATCTTCAATTTTTGAGAACATTCACAATTAGGTTAAAAACACATTTTCTTTTCCAAATTTGGATTGAAACCATTCTAGTACAAAGAGGAAGCAAAGAAGATAACAGGTATCAAACACATTATTTTAGATTATCCGATATCTATCCCCATCTTTCCTGGAAACAGTAATTGCTGCAAGAGATGGGCAAATACCCAGACCAGGACAATAGTAATCTCCCCATCCCGCCCCCCCCTTGAGGTTGGGCTAGAGAAGTTTCCATTCTTGTTGGTCATAAAGCTGAATGTGTATAATCTTAGAGCCACTATCAGCTATGACCTCTGCCAAATGGAAGGAGGTGATATGAAAGAATGAAACTGATACAGACAGGAGATGATGAGAGATTTCTGTTGGTGGTAGAATTTCTGTTTCCAATCATCCCTACGCTCCCAAAGCCATAATGGTTCACATTTTGAATCTATGTGCTACCCCTTCAACCTGTAATGACTTCTCATGATGCACCCCCACATCATCTACTGTGTAGCTAAGTTGGTAGGTGCCACTAAATATGAAAAAAATCTGTAAACCTTGAAAACATCTACTATTTATAGACTTGCTAGGGTCTTTATTATAAATTATCCTATTCAGTCTTCACAACAACCCCATCCATTGTTTTAGAGAGAGAACTGGGGTACCAAGAGATTAAGTGACTCATGCACTCAGCTACTGAGTGGAAGAATGATCATTCAAACTCACATCTGTGTAATTCTGAAGCCCATGTTATTGAGACTACTACTACCAATAAAATGAAGTATAGACATCTTTAATCTACTGCCCTTACTAAAAATCATCCAAAATAAAATAATTAGAAATAAAATGCTATTGTAAATGTAGGCAAAATATAGCCAACACAGAAAAAATTATATTTTCAGAATTTAGTGCTATTTGAAGCAAATTGAGAAAGGGCACAGGAGGTGATGTAAGTAGAAGAGGTAAATATATATAAAATTAAATGATATGCTCCTAAAGGCTCAACGAGTATTTAATTTTGGGGTGACAAAGTCTACAGGATGGATGGACCATAGACAAAGGAAGAAATTCCTATGAAAACTTATTTTGACACCATGGAAAACAAAAGTGGATAGAAATAAAAAGAGAAATAGATTAATCCACAACTAAATTATATTTGACAGAACAAGAAGAAAATATCAAAAAGGATATAGAAGATTTAAACAATGTAATTACGAACCTTATCCTAATTGACATATATGGAACAAATTACCCAACAATGATAATTCACACTTTTTACAAATGTGTGTTAATATCTCCCCAGATCAATCACACACCAGAACATAAAGGAAGCCCCGATGTATTTCAATGTTTGAAATATTCAGAATTTGTGTCTTAAGTGCAGTGGAATTAAGCTAGAAATCAATAACAAAAGCATAACTAAAATTCTCCCAACTACCTGGAAATTACATAAAAATTCTCAATATATTACATAAAACTCCATATAGAGAGGACTCCCCCCAAAACTCCCATTGAACTGTCCTTTGAATATTCATTTAAAATATGATATAAGGCAATAAATTAAGGAAATTCCCAAATGAGGAAATATAATTGAACACATTCTTTATATTAAAATATAAAAATCAATCATAAAGTATATAAAAAATCAATCCTGAGATGTTGAAAACTTTTGAATTTTTAAGTAATTTTGGGTAAAATCAAAAAAGAATCTGAGCTCTTGTCTTCTGCCTCCTGATCACTCTGGTGTCTTTCCCTGAATGGTGCACCATGGAGCCTTTATCGAGGACCTACCACTTCCAGTTTCTGGTCTGGCATGTCAGAAGCTTGATAACTCCATCCTGGCAACAAATAAAAAGCTGAACCAACTGAAAAATAGCAACACTTCTTAGATCCATAAGAGAAATGAAGTCTCAGGGTAAACTGCTGCCCCCTAAATTGCAGAGACTGACAACCAGATACAGAGAATCACAACTTAGCAGAACAGACACCCAGGAGCTGAAACCTGTGTGGGAACCAGTACTGGAGAAGGAAAACCTGAACTGTAATTGACAAATTGCTGGAGGTGCAGCATAGACAAGCCTGGCAGATAAAAACTCCAGGGGCACCCAATCATCGAGTGTAGAGGAAACAAAGTTTTGTATGCTTTATCTCCCGGAGCTCTACCAGGTTCGCACTGAATATTGGAGAAAAATCCCCTTGTGTTTCCTGCAGTAGAAGAGGAAAAGAACCATTTTGAAATACATCAGAAAATTTTGTTCTTTTGGGCCGGCAGCGAGGCGCGGGAGCGACGCTGAGGGTTGCGATCCCGTTGCTGGTCCCCGGTCCTACGGGGGCAACACTGAGGGTTGCGATCCGTTGCCGGACACGGAAAAAGACAAAAAAAAAAAAGAAAAAAAAGAAAATTTTGTTCTTTTTAACAAGGACTTCCCTCAGAAAAACTATTTAACCAGAACCTAACCTGCTAGGGTTTTATCAGAACCAAACTGACCTAGAGGAAAGGAAATATCCAACTCCAGCTGGCTCTAGGCTTTTGTGTGGAGAAAGGGAAATACCCAATTCCAGCCCGCTCTAGCCATCCTATTCCACCTAAGGGGAGGGAAAACCTCACTAAAAGACTGAGATCTAATCACAGGTCTACAGAAAGCTTCTCTACTCCACTTAGCACCACTGCATTACGAAAGGCCTATTTACAGCAGTTCCTTTTACCTAGTACATCATGTCCATCTATCAAGAAAAAAATCACAAGACATACTGAAAGGCAAAAGATGCAGTTGGAATAGACACAGCAAGCATCAGAACCAGACTCAGACATGACAGGGATGTTGATGTTCCCAGACCAGAAATTTAAAACAACTATCCATATGCTAAGGGCTCTAATAGATGAAGGGAGGTAGCATGTACAAACAGATGGGCAATGTAAGCAGAGAGATGGACATTCTAAGAAAGAACCAAAAAAGGAATGCTAGAGATCAAAAACACTGTAACAGGACTTAGTAGACTAGACATAGCTGAGGTTACGGATTTCTTAAAAAACAGCAACAAAATGGAAAAGCAAAGATAGAAAAGACTGGGGGGGAAAAAACCAGAGCAGACTATGTAGGAACTGTGGGACAGCTACAAAACATGTAATATATATGTACTGGGAATATTGGAAGGAAAGGAAAGTGAAAAAAGATAGAAAGGAACAGAAGAAATATTTGAAGAAATAATGACTGAGGATTTCCTCCAAAGTAATGTTAGACAGTAAATTACAGATCCAAGAAACTTACAGAACACAAAGCAAGAAAAATGCTCACCCCCCCAAAAAAATCACACCTTCACATACCAATTTCAAGCTACAGATGATTGAAGATAAAGAAAACATTCTGAAAGAAGTTAGAGCAAAAATACACCTCACGTATAGAGGAGCAAAAATAAGAATCACAACCAACTTTTCCTCAGAAACCATGTAAGCAAGAAGAGAGTGGAGTGAAATATTTACCATGTTGAGAGAAAAAAACCACCAATCTAGAATTCTGCACCCTGCAAAATTATCCTTCAAAAGTGAAGGAGAAATATTTTCTCAGACAAACAAAAATTGACTAAAATTTTTGCCAGTACACCTGCATTGCAAGAAATGTGAAAGTTCTTTGGAGAGAAGAAAAATAATATAGGTCAGAAATGAGGATCTACACAAAGGAAAGTGAATCAACATCAGAGAAAGAGTAAGTGAAGGTAAAATAAAAACTTTGCTTATTCTTAATTGATCTAACAAATAAGTCTTTGTTCAAAATAATAATACCAGAACGTATTCAATTGTGTCTGCTTATTTATATGCATATACTTATGTATGCTTATGTATAAATGAGATACATGACAGTAATGATTAAAGGGATAGGAGGGAGAGGTTAGCATTATTTTGTTATTATAAGGTATATAAGGTACTCGTGCTACCTGTGAAGAAGTGTAGTGTTATTTGCAAGTGGACTAGGATTAGTTGTAAATGTTTATTGGAAATCTAGGGCAACCATGAAAAAAATTTATATATATATATAAAATGATATGTTTATATATATATGTGTGTGTGTGTGTGTATATATATATATATATATATAAAACTGATATGCTAAGAAAGTAGAGAAAATGGAATAATATAAAATGCTTAATTAAAATCACAAAAGGCATAAAAAGAGTAGAAGACAAATACAGGAACAAAAAAACAAGAGCAACAAATAGAAAACAGGAAAAAAAATGTGGATGTTAATCCAGCTATATCAATAATCACTTTAAGCATCAATGATCTAAATACACCATTTAAAAGACAGATATCATGAAAGTGAATCAAAAAAAGACTCAACTATATGTTGTCTACAAGAAATCCACTTTAAATATAAAGACACATATAGATTAAAGGTAAATGGATGAAGGAAGATATACCATACTAACGCCAATCAAAAGAAAGCAGGGATAGCTGTATTAATTTCAGACAGAGCAGACCTTAGAGCAAGGAAAGTTATCAAGGATAAAGAGGATCATTACATAATGATAAGGGATTAATTTTTAAACATTTATTCCATTGGTCTATTTGATTATTTCTGATTATTCCTGTATCAATAGCATATTTTTTTAATGACCATGGTTTATTTTTGCTTACTGTGAGGGTGAGTTCTTGGCTTCTTTCTTTTTCACCAAATTTCTCTGGCATCGTTTTGGCTCTATTTTATTTCATATGAATTTTAAAATCAGGTTGTCAAGTTCCATGTAAAAGTTGTTCAGATTTTGCTTCAACTTATCTTGATTGCTATCTAAAAATACTGAATGGCTAAAGTCCCAAATGTGATACATATATAAATTTTCTGTGATCTTCTTCAGATTCTCAATTAAAATTTTATTATTTTCTCCAGTAAGATCTTACTCATCTTTTGAGAAGCTTATTCCTTAGCTAAACTAGAGTTCTTGTGTCTATTATAAATAACATTTTAAAATATATTTTTGAATTATTACAGTGCAAGAATGTTACTTAGTTTTGTACATTGAACTTGTACTACAACCTCACTAATTTTTCTCTCGTGGGCAATAAAGCATTTTACTTATGTCTTCAGCATTTAAAGAGTAGAATCTGACTTTAGAAACAGTCTCCATAGTGGAGAATGTTTGATTGGCAGAAATGAGTATGAAATCGAAACATTAAACTTATTTCACTCAATCAAATTGTTTGACTATGTCTTTAAGTCAACTGTATATAATTTGCTCCTTAAAGCAAAAACACCTTTCTAATAAAAGCATTTGCTTTAAGAGCAGTAAATGATTATAACAAATTCTTATTTTAACAATCTCATTAATAATAAACAAAAGCTAACAGAGAATAAGGCCATTTTCCTATATTTACTGGTGTTTTTCCTCAAATTACTGAATGCATTTTCTTGAAATATTGGTATGAACTACAAACTACTAAAGCAAAATCTTAGTTTTATCTCCAAGACTTTTAAAATCTCAAAAAAAAAATCATTCCTTACTGTGTATCTCATTTCTTTGTCTACAAAATATGATTAATGACACTAATCTGGGGACAATTTATAGCAAAGACGCAAGAGATAGAACAGAATCCAAAATGTAATTGTTGCCCCTTATCAAGGAAACCATGTTATGATAAAAGGCTGCCTTATGCAGATGCTGAGTTCCCTAAGTGCTTAATGTTATTGGAGCTGGGGTATGCTGCAGAAAGTGAAATAGTTCACTCTCTGAAGTCTGCCTTTTTTTTTTTTTT
>NW_007743433.1:0-728 GCF_000696425.1 Galeopterus variegatus | reverse complement strand
AAAAAAAAAATCATTCCTTACTGTGTATCTCATTTCTTTGTCTACAAAATATGATTAATGACACTAATCTGGGGACAATTTATAGCAAAGACGCAAGAGATAGAACAGAATCCAAAATGTAATTGTTGCCCCTTATCAAGGAAACCATGTTATGATAAAAGGCTGCCTTATGCAGATGCTGAGTTCCCTAAGTGCTTAATGTTATTGGAGCTGGGGTATGCTGCAGAAAGTGAAATAGTTCACTCTCTGAAGTCTGCCTTTTTTTTTTTTTTAATTAATACTTTTTTTTTTTGGAGAGAAAGAGACCAACTAGATCAGGTGTCTTAAAATCATCTTCATTATTTCCACCCACCATATTTGTAAATGCTTTGCTCTAGGCTTTGCCTAATTATGTTTTGGGGTTCCTTTACATTTTTAATCTAGCTGAAATAATGAGCCTGTTTCCAAATGCTGAATGCTAAGTGAAGTCTATTTGTTGCCCTTGGAAAAGTTCTATTGTCATATTTGGTGGCCTTGTATTTCAGCTCCCATCATTTTTCCATGTGTAGCCTAGGGTACCAACTGAGCAGCCAAAAAGCAAAGCTGGACAAAGAAAGGGATGATCTCAGTCATTCTGATATTCATTACTATAGCCATTGGTAAGAAAATAAATGAAAATACTGAATATGAGACAAATAAATACACTTAGTCTTAATTAATTAGATAAAAAGGAAAGATGAATCAGTGTC
>NW_007743432.1:17690-18977 GCF_000696425.1 Galeopterus variegatus | reverse complement strand
CATGTTAATCCACTTGTAATGTCACTTTAAGGTGGTGTTAGTTTTTTAAAGGCCCAACAAAAAATGATATTTTTTTTTAAGGAAATTTGTACTGTAAACTCAAAAGGTTTTTCTAGGTGAGCTAGTGAGTTTCCCAGTTTATTCCTTCTTTAAACAAATGGTAGGCAAAACACACAGGAAGTGAATAAAAGCCTAAAAATAGAATCATCTACACTTATGCTAAGGCTCTAATTTTGCACAAAATTCAAAGCATCAGCCAATGTGGTGCGATTTGAACCAACTCCACACTCCCCAATCTCAGGGCATGGAGCAGTGTTGCAGTTTTTGGAAGACATTGTGAAGAGCCCATCAGTACAGAGTCCCCCTGATATTAGGACCCAAGGCTGAAGTCATGAGAGGGCTGGGAGAAGGACAGGAACAATCATTGGGAGGCTTTTTCCTCCACCTCAGCAGAAGAGCAAGGTTGAGGAAGCAGCCATCAACTGTAAAGTCGCGCCCCCATGCCTTCTTTTCTTTCTCCTGACAGTTTACTCACAAGGAGGGAGTAAAGTCTAAAGGTAAGCCTGCTTTATATTGGGGACCAGAAGTGAGTATGCAGTCAATAGAAACCTGCTGACCCATAAAAACAAGAGACCAAAGAGTATCAGGCTAATCTCATTTCTTGCCAGAGTGGCTGATTCACCCAGAATTAGGGGAATATTCTTACATCTGAGGAGTTCTTCTACATGGAACAGTTCAAGCTTTCTAGCTGGCTGAATTGGCCCCAGAACAGTAGTCTTATCAAATTCAAGGCCAACCATATTCCAGCCCCACCACTGTTGCACCCTCCACTCCTGCCAAAGAACTGAATAGTGGCACAGAGAATGTGTGTGATCAACATCAGTCCTCTGTCTCAAGTGCTTCTAGAATAAATTAGAAGGTTCCCGTGTCAACATGGAAGGAAGTCAAGGAGAAGCTACACAGTCAAATTATTTTTGAGCAGCTAGAAGGCCCTGATTAAACTGCGTAAGTTTAAGAATAAGTGAGGCAGAAAAAATGTCATAAACAAAAAGAAAAATTTCATATCAAAAATAGAAAAAGAAAGATAACTTGTAAAATATAAATGAAGTAAATAAGGATCCTCTTCTAGAAGACAGAAGAATATTTTATACTGAAACTGCTTTATGCTCTCAAGAAATTTAATAAGACATGGACTTAATAAAACAAGGTAAGGTAACAGAATACAGTGAAAAGACACCTGACAGCTAAGGAGAGGAAGAGAATTAATGACATCATAGAATATAAATG
>NW_007743432.1:12843-17503 GCF_000696425.1 Galeopterus variegatus | reverse complement strand
TTTCATATCAAAAATAGAAAAAGAAAGATAACTTGTAAAATATAAATGAAGTAAATAAGGATCTTCTTCTAGAAGACAGAAGAATATTTTATACTGAAACTGCTTTATGCTCTCAAGAAATTTAATAAGACATGGACTTAATAAAACAAGGTAAGTTAACAGAATACAATGAAAAGACACCTGACAGCTAAGGAGAGGAAGAGAATTAATGACATCATAGAATATAAATGAATTTATAATTGCAGAATGCAAAATAGATACTGAAAATAATTGAAACAGACATGTAGAGCTTGAGAAATCACACAAAAAGCCAAGAGAAAGATTAAATGATTTAAAACATATTTTCTCATCTGAAAATTACAATGCCCATTTTATTGCAGGATTGCGAAAATTGGCGTGGTTCATATAAACAGACTTTTCCCAGTATGTTATTCTTAAGTTTTCAATAACTGTTAGAAATGAAGTGGTAGAGATGATGACTCAGGACAGATATGGGGATCCAGTATTGACATTGTTGATGTGGCACAGGAAGAGATTAAAAAAAAGTGGGAAAAAATAGATAACCACAGTAGAAAGTCTTTTTCTTGAACTGAAGAAAGCTGCAATACCACTTTTTAGGAAAGGACATAATAGTGACAAACACCAAAGCTTAGCCCTGGGAATTATTGAATTGTTGAACTTCAGGTCAGAGATGTCACAAGCATCTGGGCAAAGAAAAACAAGCTTTTCTAGAGCAACTTCAGATTGCCAGGAGCAGCGGCAGTCTGCAGGCTGGGAGGAAGGGGATGACGGTGGGACAATCAGTAATCATATTGTTTTAATATAATCTAGTTCTGTAGACTGCTGGATTTTACCTTTTAGGAGAGAGGAAGAAGAGGTAAATGTTTAGGGCTTTCTTGGCTAATTGAAATCACATGAGAATTCATACATCAGAAGTTGATGTTGGTAATTTGAATATTACTGTCCTGGGTGCCCAGTTGTCAAGCAAGGCAGAATTTCCAGAGGTTAACAGTTGAAATCTATAAAACAGAGCAGTAACCTCTGAGGTCTAGGATTTCAAAAGACTTCTTTTTACAGATGCACTACACAGAAAATATACTTTTGATACCAGAAAACAAAACAATGGCTATTATAAATTTTCCCACAAGTTTTTATACCAGACAGGAGAATGAAATTGATATTTTTGTAAATTCCTTCTGTCTGTCATTTTCTAGAAGAAACTGCTTCTAAATGGCTTTGTGATTTAGAATTTTGTCTCCTTTTGCATCTTCATCAACAGCTCCTTTCTCCTGACTTTATACCCGTATTTGTTTATACTAAACAGCCTCTAATTAGAAGAGCCTGCAACATCACAGTTATGCATGGTAATTCATTGTTAGTACAGAATAAAAGCCAGGATTGATGGAAGTAAAACTTACAGACTGAAAAAGAAAAACACAGAATTTTGACAAATGAAATGAGACATGTAGTATTCTGCTTCTGTAGACCCAAAATTCTATATCCAGCCAAGTTGTCTTTGTTTGGAAAGGTAACAGTAAATAATGAGATGCAACATAATAATGAAATCTCAAGGTACATACTGGTGGCGAGTGTTAAATCCTTAGTATATAAAAAGAATAAAACAGAATGGACAAGTAGGGTATTTCACCAATACAAGAATGCTTAAATATTAACCTGTTGTTATAACATTACTTATTCAGAATTTTTATGAATCCAAGTTAGTAGAGATTAACAGTGTGACTGAAGCTTACATAATTCCAAAAGGGTAGAATGAGAATTCGAACAAGAGTTTCAATGTCTTGTTTTGAGTTTCAGAATGGACCAAGGAATGGGGCGTATAACATCCATTTGCACATTCACACTTCTGTTCTTTACTCACCAAATGTTACCCAACAAAACATATGAGCTTCTAAGATCCGTCACAACAATATGTTACTGGTCAGATTGCTGTGGAATCCCAGTGACCCACATGTAGGGTCCACTTCCCCTAGTCTCTGTCGTGCTGTTGGGCTACTTTTGTGAATGATTGTTGGTGACGGCAGAGAGCAGTTTCTCCTGTCATCTCAAAAATGCCACACTGTGTGGGCCGGCCCCGTGGTGCACTCGGGCACTCGGGAGAGTGCGGTGCTTGGGAGCGCAGCGGTGCTCCCGCTGAGGGTTCAGGATCCCATGTGGAGACCGGTTCCTGCTCACTGGCTGAGCGCGGTGCAGGCGCAACACCGAGGGTTGCGATCCCGTTGCCGGTCCCTGGTACGGGCGCGACACCGAGGGTTGCAATCCTGTTACCAGTCAGTAAAAAAGACAAAAAGGAAAAAAAAAAAAAAAGAAGTGCAGAATCTCAAGCCCTACCCCAAACCTACTGTATCCTAATCCACATCCTAGCAAGATCCTCAGATGACTTTGTATTCACATTAAAGTTTGAGAAGCACTGTCAAGATTACTCCAGTTTTAACCCCCCAGATAATTAATCTTCGTGTATAATCCCTTATCATCATGAGAGTTTACAGGAGAAAAATCGTGTGCTCATCTCAATAGCTAGTGCAAAGGCAATCAATAAAATTCTTAATCTATTCCTGAATTTTTTTTTTTATGATTGCATTGTAGTTTTTGTTTTTCTGAGGAGATTGGCATCCCTATGATAATGAATTTTCCAGTTCAGACATTAGTATCTCTCTATTTATTAATCTGTCCCAAAGTGTAGTATTATAATTTTATTCCTTCATATTTCTTGCTAGGTTTATTTAATTATTTTGCTAATGTAAATAACATCTGTACT
Organism: Galeopterus variegatus; assembly: GCF_000696425.1. NCBI lineage: Eukaryota > Metazoa > Chordata > Mammalia > Dermoptera > Cynocephalidae > Galeopterus > Galeopterus variegatus. Next base: position 14,727 of record NW_007743432.1, on the reverse strand, counting down.
ATGTTATTTATTTCTAACATATAGAAAATGTATTGATTTATATTCATTTTATAACTAGTTACCTGAATGAATTCTTAGGAGGTCTAATAATTTTTCAATTGATCCTTTTGAGTCATAACTGCTTTTTTACACTTCTGATTTTTTTAAAAAAATCTTGAACTCTGTCAAGGAATAAATTCAAAAGGCCATTAATTTAGAAAACTATAAAAGTTTGGGGACTTAAAAATTATTTGGGCTTGACTTCCACTTATGGGGAGATGAAGTACGTATACTTTTCTCTACGTATGACTTAAAGCCCCAGGTATATACAAGGGTGCTTCTAAAAGTTCATGGAAAGATTCATATTTTAATTCTATTTTAATTCTATTTTTCCACGAACTTTTTCAAGTATCCTCATGTATAAATAAACATAACACTGTGAAGGTTGGAGAGAAAAAAGGCAGACTGACTTAGGGAACCTCAGGAACCCAAGGAATAACATGGTGGTGAGTTTTTTGGGTTTTCTTTTTGCCTCATATATCCCAGACTTAGAGCTAAGGAGGCTGGCAACCCAGAAATGCCAACAGGTGTAGGCTGAAAAAGTTTCAACAAAACTCCTATAAGAGCCTATTTTTTGTAGCCAAAGGACTAACAATGTAACAGTCAAGCAAGAGAATAACTTTTAGACAATAACCACTCTACTGTAGTCAAACATCAGAAAAAACTGTGACTCCACCCTACCCATGGCAGCAAAGGCTGAGTGGGGAGCCTGGAATTCCACCCTTCTGGACTGTAACAAGCCACCTACCAGTGCCCACTGAGCAGTAATGCTGCGGCCCTCTCTCTCCCTGCTACTATGGTGTCAAGCCATGGCAGAGACTCAGGATTTTCATACCACCCAGTGGTAATGAGGTCTCTCCCCTCAACTGGTCAATGGAGGCCATGTGGGGAGCAGTAAGGAGGCACTTCTACCCTCCCAGCCAGAGTGGTATCAGCAGAGGTCTAGGGGGTAGCTGGAGTTTCCACCCCCTCCCAGCAGTCATGAGGAACCCCTCCCTACCTTGGGTGTCCATGGAAGCCAAGTGGGGAACCTAGACTTCTGCCCCCACCTGCCAGTAATGAGGCAGCAGTCCCTCCACTCCCTTTGCCAAACCAATATCAGGGAAAGTGACCTAAGACAGAAGGATTAAGTAAGATCCAGCATCCCAAATACCCAGATTATCCAAATTTCAATCACTTGGATAATTTAGATATTTCTATCACAAAAATTGCTTATCATGCCAAGAACTAAGAAAATCACAACTTCAGTTTTAAAAAACAATCAGATGCCAGCACAGGGATGAGATATGTTAGAATAATCTGACAAAAAATTTTAAAGCAGTCATCATAACAGTGTTACAACAAGCAATTAGGAGCACACTTGAGACAAAGGGAAAACAGTAGAAAGTTTCAGTAAAGAAATAAAGTCTCGGTAAATAAATAGAAGATGTAAAGAAAAACCAAACTAACTTTAGAACTGAAAATACAATTACAGATGTGAAAAACTCAATGGATAGTCTCAACAGCAGAATGGACGGAATAGAGGAATAAATCAGTGAACTGGAGGATAGAACAATTGAAATTACCAGATCTGAAAAACAGAAAACAGACTAAAAAAATAATGAACAGAGCCTCAGGTATCTGTGGGACCATAACAAGATTTAACATTGTGTCATCAGAGTCCCAGTGGAGAGGAGAAAAGGGCTGTGCTGAATAAGCACTTGAAGGAAAAGACTGAAAAGTTCCAAAATGTGGCAAAAACCACAAAACCACAGATTCAAGAAACTGAGCAAACCCCAAGCAGGATAAACTCAAAGAAATTTACACAAAGACACATCTTTTTTTTTTTTTTTTTTTTTTTTTTTT
>NW_007743432.1:4964-11929 GCF_000696425.1 Galeopterus variegatus | reverse complement strand
CGCAAGGGGATCGCTACCATCGGCATTGCGGCCGCGCGTCGCTCAGCCGGTGGGGGGCCGGTCTGTATGGGGGATCCAAACCCTCGGCGGGCGCGCCGCCGCGCTTCCCAAGCGGCGCACTGTAGCAGTGCGCCACCGGGCCGGCCCCAAAGACACATCTTAATGAAACTTCTGAGAACAAAAGACAAATAAAAGACCTTGAAAGTGGTGACATAGAAAGGACAACTTATCTATAGGAGGGAGATGGTTCTAATGACAGGATTTTTCATAAGAACCTGTGGGAGCCAGAAGGAAGTGGCACAACATTTTTCAGATGCCAAAATAAAAGAACTGTCGACATAGAATTCTATATCCAGCAAAAATATCCTTTAGGAATAAAGGGGAAACTAAGAGAATTGGCCACCAGGAGACCTGCCCTAAAAGAATGGCTAAAAAAAAGTTCTCTAAACAAAAAGAAGTTATAAAAGAAAGAATTTTGGAACATCAGGAAGGAAGAACAACTGGAAGAGTAAAAGTGTGGGTAAACGTAATACATTTTCCTTCTTGAGTTTTCTAAATTGTTTGACATTTGAAGCAAAAATTATAGCATTGTCTGATACAGTTCTAAGTGTATGTTAAAGAAATATTTAAGACAATTGTGTTATAAATGAGGAAGGATAAAGTTATATAAGAGAGGTAAGGTTTCTACACTTTACTGGAGATCAAAATATGAATAAAAATGAGGCAGCAGTTTTCACCTGTTAGTTTAGATATCATCAACCTTTAAAATTTTTACCAGTTCAGTGAGACCATTGGAGAAGAGGTCTCTATCAACTTTTTGGAGGGCAATTTTGGCAGTATTTATCAATTTTTAATATCAAGAATTGACCCAATAATCCCCTTTCTAGTAATCTGTCTTGATAGAAACATTCCCACAAAAGGTGTAATAGTGTGTACAAGGTTGTTTACTGATAAAAAATGACAACTTAATGCCCATCAGTAGGGGAATTGTTAAGTCATGATAAATCTGTGCTATAGAATACAGTAATTGAAAAAGAATGGGGAAGATCTGCTTTTTTCAAAAATATATAAACCTATGAAATAATATCAGTGCTTTATATAATTTAAAGAAGAAAGCAAATCTTGGCATAATGTCAGATTCCATTTTGTCAAAAATAAAGGATGCTTGAACACATATACATACACATGTATTTTTATGTTTGTATTTTTGGGCACAGTGATGGGGTGTGTAAATATACACATGTTGTGTATATTTGGAAGGGTACATAATAAAAACTTAATAGTACTTCCCTTTGGAATGTAGCTAGGTGGAAGTAGAGGTAGGTATATAGGTATGTTTTCCTTTATGTGCTTTCTCTGGGTTCACAGTATGCAAGTATTCTAATATTATCTAGGCATTGAGGTGCATATGCATTGCATAGAAATATGTTGTTTTTTTTTTTTTTTGTCCTTTTTGAGACCGGCCGCACCACGCTCAGCCAGTGAGCGCTGGGAGCACACCGGTCATCCCTATATAGGATCCGAACCCGTGGTGGGAGCGCTGCTGCGCTCCCAGCGCCGCACTCTCCCAAGTGCGCCACGGGCTCAGCCCAGAAATATGTATTTTTGTCTTGTGTTTTTATTTTCATTAACATGTGGCATCATAATACGTATGGTAATTTATAGTTTCCTTTTTACCTAAGCAGTATATCTTGGAGATCTTCCTATTTCTGAAGATAACAGAATATTTCAGTAGTCAGTATATGTGACTCTGCCATTCCCCCATCTATGCTTTTTTATCCACTGCTTGATAATGAATAAGGTGATAATTTCCCCAAAATTACTATGACTGCTACGTAAGTCTCCCTTAAGCTTAAAGCCGTCCCAAAGATGTTTCCACATTTTTGTGGAATTTTGTTCTGTGGTTCCCTCTTTCAGTCCAGTTCCTTTTTCTCTTCCAGAAACCCTTATAAATTTTTTTTTTATCTATATGCCTTCTTGTTTTCTAGCACTATTGTGGATTGCTTTAAAAGTATATTTGTAAGATGTTACTATCGGGGAAAGCTGGGTGAAGGACATATGGAACTCAATGTATTATTTTTGCAGCTTCCTATGAGTCAATAATTCTTTCAAAATTAAAAATTTTTTTAGAACAGATCTGTCATTTCTTGGGATTTGGGTTGAATGGAGAAGTCTGTAGCAAATGTTCAGTTAATCATTTTGATTCTGTCCTCACTTTTGAATTGTTACAAAAAAGTATATTTTTGAAATAATAAAATTCTACACACCTTTTAAAATAGAATGGATGAGGTAGACTGATATATTTAAACATGAAAAGAAATTTACAGAAAATTAGATTTTTGTATTTGTCCTTTTTAACAGAGAACTTATATTTCATTTCTAATTTGAAAAACAAGAATAGAGAGTTGGGGTAAGTTACAAAGATACATTTCAATTAAAAAGATGCTCGTTAATGAAATAAACTAATAAGTTATGGATTTAATCCTTCTATATGTACTAACTTATGTCCAGTTTTTGTAAATGTTTCCTATAAAAATTATCTTTAATAGAGATAACCAAGTAAAGCTATTCTGATAAAGTATCATTAAACTTTATGTGGGAATATATGAAATAATAAGTGTTCAGTTGAAGCACTCCTGTTTTCAGGAATCCAAGGGATTCAGGATCACAAGTTAGTGGAGCATCTTTCTTCCCAGGCTGGGCCCCAGTGGACCACTTGTTGTAGTAAAAATACTTATCAGTCATTATTTTCAAGCAATTTATGTTGTTACCAAATAACACCGGCACTCAGTACTGTTTGTGTGCTTCAGGGAAATTCCATTTTATTATTTCTTCTTATCATTTAGGGCTTGGTAAAATTAAGCTTTCAAGCAGGAAACTGGGCTTCTACCTGGTAATTTGTCACCCTCACTCTGCTTTCCCAAGACTGGGACAGATCTCAGCTGTGAGCTGGTGTACTCTGCCTCAGTTCAAAGTCCACCCCCAGAGACAACATCCTGATGAGATTCGGAAGGGAGGGTCCCTGACAGTGCTTCCTGAGATGTGCTGTGCTCTGTTCTTGCACTTTCTAAATAAACTGTGGGAAACTTGCTCAGAAGTAATTCTGTGACCCATTCTTTTCCTTAGGCTTTGTGGAAGGGAAGTAAACAACGGAAGAAATATATGTCCAGGCGGCAAACCTTCATGAGTAATATCGATTCTGTCGTGAAGGTAAATATCCTTTCCTCCCATATCAAGTTCTTGGCTTAAACTTTCCCCTCATTTTGTTTTGATTCCAGAAGACAGAGCTGTGGAAAGAATATGTGTGAGCCTTGAAGTCAGTCCTGGGGTTTGAATCCCAACTCCACTACTCACTTAGCTAGTCATCTTTAAGCTGATCATCTTTAAGCATCTTTAAGCAAGTCAACTAAACCACTTTAATTGGCTCAGGTCCTTTATGTGGTTATGAGAATCAATAAATGCTCTTTGTCTGGAAAGCCCAAACTGAATACTTAAATCCTTGGGGGAACCCATCTTTGCTTCATGTTTCTCATCACATTTGTTAATAATATTTAGAATGATCAAATGTAACAGCACAAAACCTTAGTTGTAAGCGCAAATGTAAAACCAGTGACAAGAGGAAATAGAGCTTGAGGAGCTATATTTGGATGCTGAGCTAGTCTAACCCAGCTTTCCACCCAAGTGGATAGCTCTCAGGTGAGAGAAAGAAAAGTCAGTGTGGTTCCTATTCTCTGGAAGTCAAAGGACTATACAAGAATAAACATGTAGAAGACTTGGAAATCCAGATGAGAGCTGGAATAGTGAGGCTGGAGAGAAATTGGAATCAGATGAGATCAGTTTAAAAGACCTTTTAAACTTTGAAGGCAGAAAATGACATGGTCTAGATCCATTGTACATTAGCTCTTTAATGATATAATGTCCTGTCCTCATATGGAACACGTCTAGTCTCTCAGAAAACAGTTGGTAGCAGTTGGTCTCTGTTGAAACCTCTTTAGATGTTTTCCTGTAAAAACCTAAATGATACTGGATGCATTTAAAAGATGATGGAAGAAACTCTAGAGTTAATTTGATTTCCTAAATCATTGCAACTCTCAGCAAAATGCCTTGCTCTCTTGGATTTTATTCATTGAGATTAAAACAAAATACTCATAGTACAAAGCTACATTACCTTCCTCATCTCTCCTACTAAGACAGTGAGATTAAGGATAACATGCAAAGTGTTTTCAACCCCTTAAGAGAAAACAATGAAAGAAGTGGGAGATGAAGAGTAGGCTTTAGATATTTATTATTTAGTGGTCTGCTAATTTTTATTTTTTATCAAATAAAATATTATTTTCAGAAAGACAACATGAAATTGTATTAAGGGTTGTTTGGTGATTGCCTTGATTTCTCTGTTTAACTTATTTTTAGATTCAGTCCTTGTTCCGAATGCTCGCAGCAAGAAAGAACTACCTTTCACGACTGCAGTATTTCAGAGATCATGTAAGAGAAATGACATGTGGGGTTTTAACCGGACTGAGAATGAGTACATGAATGCTTTGTTGAATGTTGTTAGCATTGAATGATTTTTATTAAATGGTGGAAATGAACACTGGAAAAAAATAGATCCTAGAACTCAGTGTGATCCTATTTGGAGGCTTACTTTTTTATTCAGAAATCAGCTCAAGCGAGAGAGACTTCACTGGTCAGTACTGGAAGGGAAGTGGGTGAGAGGAAAACAGCGTGGGGTAGTAACACCAAAGAGAAGATTCTGGAGAGTGTGTTCCAACACTGCGTGTGCAGTTTTTCTAACTGCGAACTTAGTAATTTAATAGAAGCACGCAGGGCCGGCCCAGTGGCACACTGCTACAGTGCGCCGCTTGGGAAGCGCGGTGGCGCTCCCGCCAAGGGTTCGGATCCCACATACAGACCGGCCGCTCACTGGCTGAGCGAGGTGCGGGGGCAACGCCGGGGGTTGCGATCCCGTTGCCGGTCCCGGTCCGGTGCGGGCGCGACACTGAGGGTTGCGATCTGTTGCCGGTCACGAAAAAAAGACAAAAAGGAAAAAAAAAAAAAAATAGAAGCACGCAGGAGGAAATTTTTTCACTCTTTAAAGCATAGATATATGAACATAAATTGGATCATCTAAGTTCTGTGCTAAAATTCTTTTCCCTTTTTAAATCTCTTAATTTAAACAGCCCCCATTCAGTCATGTGTATACTTTTTAGCTGATTTATCTGACCCCCTTTTCAAAGAAGATGGAAAAATAAATGTTAAATACACCACATCTAAGCACTGTCAGTTCTAAATAGTGTCAGTTCTTAAATGTTCTAAATTCTGAAATAGTGGAGTAGATGGGATCTGGGAGGTCATGACTGTGTCTCTATCTTTTGCAGAAAAATGAAATTGTGAAAATACAGTCACTGTTGAGAGCAAACAAAGCTAGAGATAACTACAAGATATTGGGTAAGTGGGAACATTCTGAGCAAAGTGTGGAGTCCTCACAAACCAGGCAAAGACAAGCCATTTCNATATTGTCATTTTTTTGAGGAAATAAGAAACTGTTTAGTAATTTTCCTAGCACAGTGCTTAGTAAGTAGTTTAGCCACACCTTCTGTTGTTTAAAGTTTATTTGAATTAAGGAATGAAGTATATGGCTCAAGAAAGATATTCCCTGGTACTTGTGAAGGAAAAGCCTAGGGAAACTTTGAAGACCACGTTCTGCCTCCAGCCTGCAGAATCTGCTGGACAATACCTTATTCCTGTAGATTCCAGAATTTCGTATGCAAATTTAGTAAGGAAAGTTGGGCCAATCTTTTCAATGCCACAGTGTCTCTACTTTTGAATTAATGAGGTTTGTCTTTCAGTTGGTAGATATCTTTAAGTTTTTTACAAGACGGCTGAAAAGCAGTTTGTTTTCTGACCCCTAACACAAATACAGGTTTGCTACTACTGCCTTTGCATGAAAGATGATTTAAGAGTAAATTTTCCAAATGAACACAAGCTGATTTTAATTTCATTCTAGGTAATATGTTTTTGTGGGTAGTTGTGGTGATGTTTTTCCTTTGTTTATGTTTTTTGTATTACAAAGACTAAAGAAATTACAATTTTAAAATCTATGTGATTTTATTTTAGGGCATAGAAGGTAGATAGGAAACACGTAAGTCAGATCTAAGCTTCTCTGGGCTTCAGCAAATTGGCTACTATTGTGGTCACTGAAATGTTTCATTTCTTTCTCAGTTTAGCATCTTCATAAAACTAGGGTTTTTCAAGTTTTTGACCTGAAAAAGATTATTCTTCTGAGTTTGTCATCATCATTTTCCCTGTTTATCTCTGGAAGGGCACTGATGCAGTCAAGCTTGGAAATTGCTAGAACTGTGAATTGGCCCTTTGTGGGTGCTGACCATGAAGTTGTGTGATTTCCTGAAATTAAAATACCACAAAGTGTCTCTCAGATGAAAATGTCCAAAAGCCTAGTGTCGACGGACTAAATATCCAATTTGAGCCATAACAGTTGGTAAAGCTAAAATATTTAGTTGTTTCTAACAGGCCTATTAGTACATGCTCACATACATACACAATCCTGAGGAGCAGGGGGGAGGCAGCCCTCAACTTTGGACCCGGTGGGGTGTCTCATGTTCTCTCAACTTAGCCACATGAGTGAGCTCTGAAGCATAGCTCAGGCTTTTCCTGAAATGGTTGTCATCGGCAGCGTCTTTGCTAGAAATGGAAGGAAAGTAAATTCACGTGTGCTTCAGTGTTGAGAAATGAAGGGTCCCATGATCCAGGTAACAACAGTAAAGACCATCAAAACTGGCAAAATAGTAATATAGATGACTCCAGATTTGGTCATCCATGCTGGGTTCATGCTTGTGTGTGTTTGTGTTGTTGGTTTAACTCTTGTTATTCCTTGGGTGTCAAAACACCACAGAACGAAGCTGGAAGTAACAGGAAGACTGATTGGGCCCTAGATGTAAAGGAGGAGA
>NW_007743432.1:0-4844 GCF_000696425.1 Galeopterus variegatus | reverse complement strand
ACAGTAAAGACCATCAAAACTGGCAAAATAGTAATATAGATGACTCCAGATTTGGTCATCCATGCTGGGTTCATGCTTGTGTGTGTTTGTGTTGTTGGTTTAACTCTTGTTATTCCTTGGGTGTCAAAACACCACAGAACGAAGCTGGAAGTAACAGGAAGACTGATTGGGCGTGCTGGGTTCATGCTTGTGTGTGTTTGTGTTGTTGGTTTAACTCTTGCTATTCCTTGGGTGTCAAAACACCACAGAACGAAGCTGGAAGTAACAGGAAGACTGATTGGGCCCTAGATGTAAAGGAGGAGAGTGACTGAGGTTGCCGTAGCCGAACTGAGCTCTTTCAAGTCACCTTTGTATTGCTGGGTCTAATTTTTCATTTTTGAAGTTCTAGACAGATAACTGTTACAGTTTACCCAGAGTTGATCTCACTAAACACATTAAAATATTTTTTCAAGAGTCAGAGTGCCAGGAAATTAAAGCCTCAAATTCAAAATATTAAGGGAAAACCCTTTCAGAATTTTTAAGTGAACACCACTCTCAACAACTAAGGCAGGCCCCTACATTCTGAGTACCTTCCCTTGGTTATTGCTAAAAGGACAAGGACCCACTTTCAATTTCTAAAATCTTTTTATTTCTGCCAAGTAGAACATTCTTTCTACTTATTCCCTTGGTTCCTATGTGGTTGCAGTCCTCCCTTCAGCTTCCACCTAGTTCCCAGCAGCTCCTTCCCAAAGATCTTTTGGGCTGAGAGAAACCACTTTCTGCTTCCTGCAGCAGGAACATAAATCTCTTATCTGGCTCAGCCACAAGGTCTCAGAGCTGAAGTTAACTTTCTTTCCCAGCTTCCTCATCGATAAGGCACAAATAGATAGTACAATCTTCTCAGTGCATGAGTCATGAAAACAGCATGAGAGAGAGTGATAAATGAGGATTAGGTAACTAGCAAATAGTGGGGCCAGACATTATCATTTATGTGCATTTATTTATATGATCAGTTTCCTTGTCCAGATTTTGTACGGGGCAGAGTGATTTTCATTCCACTAACCAAGTACTTTCATTGGTATATTTTTCTGGTAATACTTTATTAAAGACCTGGTCTCTTTTCTGTTGATAATAATTCCAAACTTTCTTAATTAAAGTATGCCTATTCCTTTCCCTGCAGTTGGTTCTGAAAACCCATCGTTAACAGTAATCCGCAAATTTGTACACCTGTTGGACCAAAGTGACTTGGATTTCCAGGAGGAGCTGGAGGTAGCACGATTGAGGGAAGAAGTGGTGACCAAGATCAGGGCCAATCAACAGCTAGAAAAAGACCTAAACCTGATGGACCTCAAAATTGGACTCCTCGTAAAGAACAGGATCACGCTAGAGGTCAGCAGGGTTGGTGGGACTGTCAGCTTTCACAAGAGAGAAGCTGCACATATATATGCTCACGTTTTGGTCCAGCTAGGCTCATAAGGAATCTAGAATTGGTTGTCCCAAGTTCATTTATCATTTTTATTAGAAGTTACTGGTTCTCAGATGTGTAAAACTCTATGCTCTCTTTTTATAGCCTATTTTACAAGGCTTCTTAACCGTTCTGAAATGAAATTGATATATAATAAAACTTGCTTATATATGTACCTTCATAATAAGACTAAAGCCTTCATATGAATATAAAAGATTAATCAAAAGAAAATACTTTATAATAGAAACACATATATTAATATGAAAATACACAAGACTGATGGTATTAGAAGCCATGATAAAGTTACCAGGGGCTTGGGCCTGTTCACAGAGTAACCACAGATTGAGAGCTACAGAGGAGACTGATGTGGGTGAGGGGTGGAACTGGCAGGATCTCATTCCCCAAAATGGAGAGTTCAGAATAAGCCCATGTGATCTCCCCCAACTTACATAGCAGTGCAGTTCTAGAAAGTCCATTGTATATTAAAATAGTGTAGGGAAAATATATTGTGCATATGTGTAAAATAATTGGTTCTAGGATCAGATAATTACAAACAGAATCTTGACCTACATGAATGACCAAGAGGATATTCAAAAGTCCTGCCATACAAGATGTGGGACAGTTATTTAAACAGGACTGTCCTACAGATTGCCAGACAGCAGAACATCTGTCATCCCTACCCTCTCCGCATACTAGAAACCAAGAATGCCCTCTGATCGTTAAAACATTCCAAAATACCCCTGCACATTTCCAAAATGCCCTCTACAGAGTCATATTGTCCCCGTTCATAGCCTCTAAATAAATAGTGCTGTGGTTTCATATCGGCATGAAATCCGCCAATGTCAGAGCTCCAGTGTTAAAAGTGTCATTTTTAATCAAGAAGAGCTTGATTTTGAGATAGGGTAAGAGCTCTCTTCAGATCCCTGTTCCTCTCCTACATGGTACATCAGTTTTCAGAAAACTGATAGGTCAAGGAAGGAAGCTGAACTTCCAGAAGCTCTGAGAAGTCTACATTAGTCAAAGATGGAGTGCCAACTGCTAGAGATTGAGCACGTGGTCTGGACACCTGGGATACAAGTGTCCCTAGGAGGCCACCAGCTAAATGGGCATGTGAACGTCACTCTTGCCCTCCAGACCTCACAAAGATGCCAGGAAAATAGTTGAAGAGAAAATAAGGAAAATAGAGCCGTCGGTAAAATAGGAAATGATCATCTTTTCTAAATAGAATAAAACTACAATTTAAATGTTCTGTGTTTAATTCCATTTTCATTATTTTATCTAGAAAAGCATAATATTTCACTCTTTTTTATTAGCATATTCACTGTTACAAATCATACTTATTCTTTATGCTTCCCCCTCCCCTCTCTAATAACCATAGATTGTTCTCTCCATCTGATAGATTAACTGTCCCTCTGTTGGTTCGTAGCCTAGATGATCTGTCCAGTACTGAGACAGGTGTGATCAAGTCCTCCCCCATTATCGTAAATCAGATGCTTCTTCTATTACTCTGGAGTGTGCTCTGTGGAGAAAGAGACCTCTTCTTTTTTTTTTTTTTTTTGTCTCTGCTGGTGCCTCTCCTTGTGTCAGTGCAGTTGAGAGTCTGTCGTGCCATCTGCACGGTGGCTGTGACTGCTGCTATAGAGACAAGCCACTTTTGCGGCAGCCATGGCAATAGCAGTGGCTATGGTGGGCAAACTGTGTGAAAATTGTGTTTTCATGTGCTCTTTACCTGGTTGTGGCTGGATTTGGCTTCCCAGCTCCATGCCTCAGGGCCCTGGCAGACCCCAGGGCGGTGGCAACAGCTTGCCTGGTTGAGGCTGAGTTCAGCTTCCCACAGCTCCATGCCTCATTCTGAGATGTTGTTGTGAGGCAGTTGTGGGAGAGGAGAAGGAAAGGAGGAGGGGAAATAGGGTGGGTAGAGGGGGAAGGAGGGCGAGCGTGATCGAGGGCTGTGGGTCCCCCCAGTCATTCTGGCAGGGGAGACCAGGGGACTTCCAGTGGTGACTGGGTTATCACTGGGCTGGATGCAGACATCAGGGGGTGTGGCTGAAGCCCTTGGCCCCCCACCACCCTGGCTCTGGAGCCTGGGACACTTCCTGCAGTGGCTCGGTGTTCATCACTGAGCTGGTTGTGGATGTTGGGGGGTGTGGCTGAGGCCCTTGGTCCTCCCCCCACCTCCTCCCCCTTCCCTGGCTTGGGAGCCCAGGGAGCTTCCAGTCCTTCTAGGTTTTGTAGGTGTTCTTTGGTGGCTTTAGACCTTTACTAGTTAATATCAAATTTGTCTCTGGTCTATGCGTATTTTGTTTTTTCTTTCAGTTCTGTGTTGGATTATTCACTGTTCCCACCACTTAAACTCTGCACTGGAACTAATTCATTGTCCTTTGCTTACTTCTAAAATGGAAGAACTTCCTGTGGGGACCATCACTTGAGTCTTGTAGTTGAGCTAAATTGCTGCTTTGTTGCTAATTCCCTAGGGAAGGCTTTTTGTGCAGCTCAGGTTTTAGTGGTTGACCTTGTGTGTACTTCCAGGTCTCATGAGGTCTGGTACACCTGGGTTGTGTGGAAACTCTGGTCTGGGCCTGAGTCTTTTCAGCAAACTGCACCCCCTCAGTTCTACATTCCTGTCCAGTCTCCGCTGAGTGGTCCTGCAGTGATTAGAGGGCAGATCAGCTGTCCATGCTGTGCCCCAGTGTTCCCCCAGTGGGCACGTCTCCCCCACCGCCCGTACTCCAAACACTTCCCATGGGATGGCCGAGCGCCAGTCCCTTGCGATGACTCACCACCCTCTGAGTGGCTCCTTTTTTCAGTTGTCTGTGGCTCCTTGCACCTATATGGGTCCATGGGAACCTTGTCAGTGGTCTTGCTGGCCTGGGGGCCACCAAGGCCCTCTTCTCCCCTACAGCCTCCCCGCAACTTTATATGAAGGACACAGCTGCGGCTCTTGCCAGCTTTTGCTCCGTGTGCCCACTAGGCCAGCCTTAAAGCAGCCTGGGCTCAAAATGGTGGGATGGATCCTTTCTTTCTGTCATCATGGCTTCTCCTGCCTCCATAAACTCTGTAGGTCTCTCTTCCTCTTCCTCTGAGCTCTAGCAGCCTCAGTTTGGTTGTCGTTGCTTTTTATTAGTTATAGATTGATTGATTTATGGGAGAGAGTGATTCTGGGGACAGTATATTCCACCATCTTGACCAGAAAGTATTTCACTCTTTTTTATAAATCATGTGCTTGTAATGTTTGACACACATGAAAAATTTTAAAGTAATAATACTCCAGAAGGCCCTTCAGAGAATGCCTTTTATAACTTAAACTGCTGTTTTATCCTGTTTCCATAAAGTTGTAAACAGGAAATGTCTTGCCTTTTTAAAATAAAGATTTAGTTGCAAATCAGTAAATAGTTTATTT
>NW_007743431.1:18339-18982 GCF_000696425.1 Galeopterus variegatus | reverse complement strand
AGCGGGCTCGGGGGCACCCCGGTCACCCCTCTCTCAACCAGAAATCAGTCTGGGGTTTTTCCAAACTGAAGGCCACAGAGATGGTATCTGCCTCTTGGAAGCAGGGAGTTTACCTGGGGCCGAATCCCCTGGTGTGGTGGAGTGACAGTCTGGCCGGGATCCTCTTCCCTGCCCTCCCGACGCTGGCCGGGGGCTCCCCACGCCACCAGCCCTGCCAGAGATCCACGGGTGGAGTGGGATTGGTGGTCGATCTACAGGCCCCGGGGGGCCACACGCTGAGGCACACAAGTGGCACGGCTCAGTGAGGAGCCGCACAAAGCGAAGATGGCTGGCTTGCCCGATCTGAGCCGGCCGGCTCCGCCCCCCCTGGAGAAAAGGGAGGCAGCGCTGATGAAGGTGTGGTAAGCAGGAGCTGGGCAGGCCTTTGCCCCCCAAGTCGGGCTGGGCTGGGGGTCACTCACACAGCTCCCAGAGCTGGGCCAGTCCCGCGCCTTCCTCTCTGTCTCTGCATCGCCACTGCCATCTTTCCTGGCCTTTGTTGCCTTGGGCTGCTCGGTCTCCCGGCGAGGTTGTGGCACGCTAAGGAATTTTCTTTTGCATCGGCCCTAAAACCTCGAGACTGTAGTTGCTTTTTTTCGTTGTA
>NW_007743431.1:16006-17521 GCF_000696425.1 Galeopterus variegatus | reverse complement strand
CTCTGTCCTCTGGCACGCTCGCTCCAGACCCATCACCATCTTGCTCCTCTTTCTGGGTTATTTCTAAAAGACCATCTTCAAGATTAGAAAGTCTTTCTTCCACTTTCTCTAACCTGGTGCTTAAACTCTCAGTTGTGTTTTTTTATTTTGTTGAATGAATCCTTCAGTTCCAAGAATTCTGCTACATTCTTTTTTTGAGGTATTAATCTCTTTTTAAACTTTCTCCTTCATATACTGGGTACTTTTTCTTATTTCATTGTGTAATCTAACCAAGTCTTCTCATATCTCATTGAATTTACTTAAGATTGTTACTTAGAATTCCTTTTCAGTCTCCTCAAGGGTTTCCTGTTTTATAGGGTCTGGCACCTGAGAGTTATTTTATTCCTTCAGTGGTGTCATATTTTATTTGTTTTTTGTTTTTGTTTTTGTTTTCATATTTCTAGTATCTCTACATTGATGTCTGGTCATTTGGTATAGCATTTGCTTCTTCTATTACTCTGGGATGGGCTTTGCGGAGAGAGACTTCCTCCCATAGATATGATTTATACTGACTGTTGAGAAGAGTGTTTTTGTATTGGTTCCAGGAAGATGCAATAGTGTAGTCTCCACGTGGGTACACTGGCCATATTCAGTCTCAGAGTTGTGTGTGAATGCCTTCATGGCCTAGGCATGGTGGAACTTGGTAATTCTTTGATGAGGTTAGTGACACTGTGTTGGCTTGTGGGAAACATTGGTGGGCACTTACGTTCTTGGAATAAATGCCTGGATGCCCTGTCACTCTTTGGTTGGGGTGGGTGACTTTGGGAGGGCTTGTTGGCACCCTGGCTAGTGTCCCATGCCCTTGGATATACTGGAGCTCCTCAGTTTGAATGGCTAAACCTAGGAATAGTTTCTCTTTCCTCTTCCTTATAGGCAGAGGCTTCTCTTGGGTCCATGCTTTTCCCAGTTGGGGGATGGGTTAGTGATGATCGGGAATTGTTTTCCCTACTCTATTTGAGTATCCTGGGTTTCTGCACTCTTGGGGGGTTCTGCATATATTTCTCCCTGGATCAAGGCAGTCATGTGTGAGGCACACATACCCCCTACCCCCAGGTGTGTTCTCCCCGGTGGTAGTGTATTTCCCACCGTGGGTTGGGCCACTTGGTTGCAGGTTGGCACTCACTCACCTCTTTCCTTAGGCTCTGCTGATGACTCTCCTTCTGTCAATATAGTTGAGTGGTTGGTGGGCTGCCATCATGGTGGTGGTGGCTGCTGAGGCAGCAGCAGCTGTGGGGAGTCCCCTGTGAGACAGCAGTGTCTGCAGCAGTGGTGGGGGCTGCCCTAGCTCCTGAAGTTCTGTGCACCCCTGCTGTCTGTCAGCGAGGGCTGCCCATGGTTGCTGAGGTCCCTGGGCATGCTCCTGCTATTGGTAAGTTGGGGAGTAACATGCTGTTTTATACAGGAATACATTGTGGAATGACTCAATCAAACTAATTAAAGTATCCATTACCTCACATATGTATAATTTTTTGTGGT